>NC_044271.1:5955647-5988590 GCF_003957555.1 Calypte anna
TTTTAAAGCCAGGAAGAACCATTGGGATCATCTGAGCTGAAAGTCCCAGGCCCCCTTGGCACCTGGGGTGTCAGAAATCTTGATGTGGATTTTATAGGGGCAAAACCCATCTCTGCAAGAAAAAAAAAGGGTCAGGAGGCTCCAGGTTGTCATTTTATAGGATAAAGAAGGGGGGAGCAGTGATTTCTGCCCATGTTGCTGGCACAGAGAGCCAAGGTTGATACTCTTGATATTGTCACTGATAACAAGAATAGGACCTGGCTGTGGTTCCATCTCCCTTGGATTTGCCTGGTTAGTTTTGTCCACCCATGAAGAAATTTATCCCCAGCTCCTGACAGTGATTCAGTTGTTAATTTCCTGACAAAAATCTGCAGCCTCAAATCTCTCCTGAATGATTTTTGCTTTTCCCTTTGCTTGGCTGGGGAAGGGGGGGAAAAAGAAACCACCTGGAGCAGAGACTAAAAAGACTTCCCTTGAACAAGCCAGAAATTGCCCAGCTTTTCCCAAGCTTGGAGCAGCCTCCACTTTATTTATAGAGTGAGCTCTTGCCAAGCTAAATCACAGCCACATCACCCAGTTCAGGTCAAGTTTTGGACCATCACCAGTCCAACTGGTCACCAACTAACTGGCCATGACTGCAGAATATCTTGAAAAAGGGACTGGGTTTGCTGACCCACCTCCAGCTGCCCTTTCCCTTCCTGTCTCAGGCATGGGAGGGAAATACAGAGAGAGAAAATCCCTTTTTTCACCTCTTTACATGGAGACCATTGTCAGATGGTTTGAAATTTCATGGTGGTGTGGACACTGCAATGTCCCAGTGCTGAGGAATCTATGGGAAGGATTTATTCATCAGCTCTTTGCTTTCTAACAATAAAGTGGTAGTCAGGAATATATTAATTATTATTATAGTGTCTGAGGCTTGCTCAGGGATTCTATTTTGGCTGTTCTTCTCTTATCTGAGCATCATTCAACACAAAAAAAGGGCCCAAGCAGTGAAAATCAGCCCAGCTCTATTGATCTCAGCAGAACTGGAGTCATTTCCCTGGCTTGGGAAGCTGCTTTCACACTTGCCACCTCTGTTTTCCCTGGAACTCCATCCCCTGTCCCAGGCTGTGCAGAGACCTTGGCAAAGCCCCAGGCTGTGCATCCAGACACTTTCCTGATTTCTCCACTTAGGTTCTTTCCAGGTTTTGGGGGTTTTTTTTTTCAATGGAAAGGATCCTCTGGCAGTTCCTGGAGCTAATTTTAGCCCTAGAGCCACACATCCAACTCCCTCCCCTACTCCCAGGTATTTACCAGCTGAATTCATCATGGGGGATTCACCCCCTCACTTGGGTCACCCAAGTGACAAAGTGTCCCTTCTGGGACAAGTCTCCTATCCTGGGAATGTGTCTGCTCATTCCCAAGACTGTTCAGCACCCATTCCTGGGAATTTCACCATCCCTAATGCCCACGGAAAGGAGCCCAAAGGGCCCACAAAGAGCAGACACTAAGACAAAGGCTCAGCACCCAACCTTCCTGCTCACAAGGGGAGCATGGTCAGACTCCTAAATTCAAATTTGGGGATTTTCCAGCCCCATCCTGAGCTCTTTGCCCTGCCCTTGCTACCAACAAATCCTCTGGCAAAAGCACATCCAGGTTTCCTCATCTTGCTCAGCCCTGGCCTGGAGGAAGAGACAGGGATTAGCCACAGGCAAAGCCTGAGCGCAGGAAAAGCCCCAAAGCTGCTGGAGAGGTGCAGGAAAAACCCCAAAGTGCAGGGAGCTGGCTGGGCTGGGAGATTCTAAATCCAGAGAGATCCCTGAGGGTGAGAAGAAGGCAGAGAGTGGTGCATTGAAGAAAGGATGCTGGTCAAAATAAGATCATCTCATCTCTCTTTTATTCTATTTTCATCACTTAGTATTGGACCACTTCCCACTAACATATTTACCCAGCGAGGTGACAACCATCTGTCTCCTCTTTATTAAAATACTCCAGGATTTTCCCCTATGAGTCCTCGTCCTTGGGAATAGGAAAGAAAGGATGTCAGCAAGCTGGAGGGAGGACTGGGAAGTGGGTCACCCCCTTCAGGAGTGCTCTCAGCCCCTTCCAAACTGGGGCACGCCGTGAGGCCGGGACTGTTTGGACTCAGCTGCACGACTGATCCTGGGGCAGATTTATTTTATTTTATTTTATTTTATTTTATTTTATTTTATTTTATTTTATTATTTTTGTGCCTGGAGCAGCCATTTCAAACGGTGCTGTGTGCTCTGCCAGCCCCCACCATGCAGCAACTTGTTCCCCAATTACGTCACCTTGGATAAAAGGGAATTATTCAGCCCTTGGTTTCAGCTGAAACAATACTGCAAATTAGCTAAATGTGTGCTGGGGCCCCCCCACTCCCACCCCTCTTTTCCAAGGAACTAAGGCCTGCCTGGTGCAGGTTGAAATAAGACCTGCTCTGAGGTTCAGGGGATTAAGACACTGAAGCCAATTTGGGGGAGTTTAGGAAAAACGCCCATTTCCTTTGGAAAAAAAAAAAAAAAAGTCTTGAAACAAACCCCACCAGCCCACCCTGGCCAGGCACAGATGAGCTCTGCATCCCCTTTGCATCCCAACCACTACCCTCTTGCCTCAAACCCTCCTGGATGCTCTCTGCCTGCATCCAGGAAGTGGCCATGAGCATCCCAGGGGCCTCTGAAGCTCTTGAAGGGGTCCCCAGCCCCCCCCAGATTGTCCCCTGAGCAGCACAAGCAGCATCCCCCCCTCAGCCTGCTCTCAGGTTGATGGTGGGACCTGGGACATCCCCACCACATCTTCCAGCAGTGCTGTCCCAATCACCCCAAGAAAACACCACAGTGGACCTTCCAGATTTTTGTTCTCTCATTCATTTAGGGGGGGAGGGATAAAGAGGGGAGAAGGGAGAGAAAGGGGAGGGGGACAAAGGGGGTTTAATAGGCTCCAGTGACAGCACAATGTCCACATTGGGAAAAGATTAATGACGAAAATTAATCGCATGACCTTTCTTTCGAGGAGCTGGAGGTGAGGCGAGCCATTAAAGCCTCTTATGTTGTAATTAACGTTTGAGGGGAGAAAAGACTGGCTTTAGAATGGATGTGATCATTTAATTAGGGTTATGCGTCAGTGCCACAACAGGTTCAGAGAAGTCATAATTTAACTATAGCTTTAAATTACACAGTCAGAAGGTGGATGGCAGGGTTTAATGGCAGGGAAGCACTGCCACCGAGGAGGAAGGAAAACAATTAAATAAACACCTCGGATGGGAAAAGGAGCAGGGAGACAGTTGTGGAGGTACCGAGGGGATCCTGGGCACAGGGAAGTCACAGCTTGGGTTGGTTTGGAAGGGAATCCTGCTAAAGCAGAGCAGAACAGACCTCCAGCCCCCTCCATCCAGCCAGGCGCCGTCAGCCTCGTGTTTCCTCTCTGATCAAGGTTTCCAGGGCAGTGAGATCTCCTTTCCTCAGCCTGGTACTAATCCACCAGTCCTGATTTCCCCTTTTTTCACCTGAGTGGGCAGGGGTTGTAATTTGATTCATGTCAGGGCACTGTGACCCAAGCTGTTGGCTCAGCGCTCCCTGGTTTTTGATGCTCCTGTGCAAGGCACCTTGCAATGCAGCAGCCAACAGAACCTTAAATACAAGTTTTGAGCAAGAAAGCCACGATTCCTTTGATCCTTTCAGGAGAAGAATTGACAAAAACATCCAGAAAAATGCCTGCTTTTGCCTTTCACCTAGGTGGACACAGCCACTTGCTGGGGACATCACCTCCCCTGCTCCTTTTGCAGAAAATCCCTGGGCTGGGCCAAGGGAACCACCAGAACCTGCTCAGAGCCAGGCTGGGGCTGCTCAGGGCTCTGTGTCTGTGGGGTTTTTTTCCTTTATTTTATTTTTTTTTTATTTTGGGGAGGGTTGATTCCAAAGGGAGAAGTTGGATTGCGTTTGACTTTGGCTCGGGGCAGGGGTTGAGCAGCTGCTCAGTGTGGATGTTAGAGAGGAGGTGAAGGTGGATGTGTAGAGTCTTGGAAAATTATATGTGAGAAATGAGTGTCATGATCAAGTGCTGCATATTGGATGGATTATTAAGGTTCAAAATTAAAACATATACAATATTGCCAATGCCAAGAGCTCTCTAATCATAAATCAGTTCCCCTGACCCCTTCATAATCATGAGATTGCCCTAAAGAGCATGAGATTTTACATAATAATAAATGTGAAAGGGTTTTTTTTTTAATTGGGTTTTTTGTTTTTTTTTTTTTTTTTTTTTTGGTGGGTTTTTTTTTTTTTTTTGAGCCACGTTTTTAAACTATTCTTGGCAATCAGAAGGATGTTGGGGTTTTTTTTTTGTTTGTTTTTAGTGAAGGTGCTGCCATTCAGAGAGACTTAGACAGGCTGGAGAGTTGGGCAGAGAGAAACATGATGAAATTCAACAAGGGGAAGTGTAGAGTTTTGCATTTGGGGAAGAACAACACGATGGCCCAGTATAGGTTGGGGGCTGACCTGCTGGAGAGCAGTGTAGGTGAAAGAGACCTGGGGGTCCTGGTAGACAAGAGGATGACCATGAGCCAGCAATGTGCCCTTGTGGCCAAGAAGGCCAATGGCATCCTGGGGTGCATTAGAAAGGGTGTGGTTAGTAGGTCAAGAGAGGTTCTCCTCCCCCTCTATTCTGCATTGGTGAGGCCACACCTGGAGTATTGTGTCCAGTTCTGGGCTCCTCAGTTCAAGAAGGACAGGGAAGTGCTTGAAAGAGTCCAGCCCAGAGCTACTAAGATGATTAAGGGAGTGGAACATCTCCCTTCTGAGGAAAGGCTGAGGGAGCTGGGTCTCTTTAGTTTGGAGAAAAGGAGACTGAGGGGTGACCTCATCAATGTGTTCAAATATGTAAGGGGTGAGTGTCAGGGAGATGGAGTTAGGCTCTTCTCAGTGGTGACCAGTGATAGGACAAGGGGTAATGGGTGTAAATTGGAGCACAGGAGGTTCAAGTTGAATATTTGAAAAAATTTTTTTCCTGTAAGGGTGACAGAGCCCTGGAACAGGCTGCCCAGGGGGGTCGTGGAGTCTCCTTCACTGGAGACATTCAAAACCCGCCTGGACACGTTCCTATGCGAAGTGCTCTAGGTGGCCCTGCTCTGGCAGGGGGGGTTGGACTAGATGATCTTTCGAGGTCCCTTCCAACCCCAAGGATTCTGTGATTCTGTGATTCTGTGAAGGTGGAGGTTTTCTGTAATGCTGTATCTTTGTGAAACTGCACTTTAGGGAAAAAAAAAAAAAAAGACAGGTTTCTCATCAACCCCTTCTTTGGCAGCACAGCAAGCAGAAGTGAGGAAACTGAAACTCTGATTCCAGTGCTGATGCTCAATCCTTGCACAGGACAAGCAAGGGGAGCAGCCCAGGAAATGTCAGGTGAACCCCTGCGAATCAGAGCTCCTAAACTTGAGCACGAATCACAAACAACTTTGCTGCCTTTGGTAGGAGCAGAAATCTGGAGTAAACAGTTCTCTGATCCTAACCAAAATCTCCTGCTAAAAGGGAAGAATTTATTTTTTTTTATATATTCTCCTTCCCTTTCATCATTTGCTTTGGTTTTCCTCTTGCTTTTGCTCACTGGGGTGTAGAGAGACAAGATAAACCAGGTGCCTCGAATTGCCAGTGAGTGGGTGTGAGTCCACCTGTGCCTGATTAGGACAGGCCCCTATTGGGCATGAGCAAGACCAGGGCCAATAAAGGTGGGACACACACCCACAGACCTCAGCTCACTCTGGTGTGAGGCATGGAGAGGCCAGCAGCTCGTCAAGCCTCTGGAGCAAGAAAGGCTCCTCCTGCTACACTTCTACCCTGGAAGAGCTGTGTGGTGGCTGGAGTCCTGGAAGAGACCAGCAGCTCGTCGAGCTTCAGGAGCAAGAATGGCTCCTCCTGCTACACTGGGGATCTGTGATTACTGATGTGCACCTTTCCCTTTGCTTTTTATCTGCTTTGCCTTTCAGTGAAGGTCCTCTTGTCTCCCCTGGTTTGGTCTGCAAACCCCTGTTTCTCTCTGGGGAAAATCCCTGGAATTCTTACAGCACACTGAAATTGTGAAGGAAAGCCCCAAATTCTAGCAGGTTATTAACCATAAGCTCTGCAAAACCCCTTTTCTCTCCTGGCACACATGTACCTGTCTGCAAGTGTCCCCAGGAATGCTTCCTCTGCCTTTAAAAAAATAAAAAATAATAGAAAAAAAATAAAAAAAAAGAAAGAAACTGTCCAAAACCAGAGGTTCTGCAAAATCATGATTGAACACTGTGCCATTCCTGCTTTTAAACTGCTAAAATGAAGCCTAAAAGGATAAAAGCATTGAAACCCCATATGGAGTTCAGGAATTCTGCACCTCCTTGCTGAGCAGTAAGCTCCCAATCCCACACAGCCCCAACCAGCAGCAGGGACTTGAGCACATCCCAAATCTGTAGAGCCTCAGAGTTTGGGGAATGAATGCTCAGATCACTGCTGGACTGAGCTGTGCTCATTTCTGGACTGAGGTTTGGACAAAACCCAAGCAATCTGTAGCTCTGCCTTGTCCCTACAATCTTTACATCCTGAGGACAAGGTCACTTTGCCCAAGCCTTGCTGGTGACCAGGGTGTTATTTCTGCTCCTGTTAACAGGACAGGTGGGTTGTTTTCTTATGGGATAGAATTCCAAATATCTAAACTTTTACTGCTTTAGAGATAGAGGATAAATAGCAAACAGATCTCTGGAGCTAAAGGGGCTTCATCAGCCCTGCCCACTGTCCTATAAAGCCCAGAGCCCTCAAAAGAGAGGAAAAAAAATGGAAATGACTTCTCTCCTTCACGGAGGCCTCGTGGCCTTAAAACTTAATAGTCTCTCAAATGCTGTAATGCAAGAGGGGACTTTTATGGACTCGACAAGGGATAATATTATTAAGGCGTGTTATTATATTAATTTCAATATTTCATGAGATATGGGGGGGAAGGGGGAGAGAGGGTGAAGAATAAAACCTTTTGCTGGGGAGTTCTGGGTTGTCTTATCCCTCCCCAGACTGTGAAGTGGGGTCAGTGATGGTTATCAGGACAAGGAGCAAACCCCCAACCACACCTTCTCCTCTTCTTGTCTCCTCCTCTCATCACCAGGCAGGCACTGGGGGGGGTCCTGGTGAGGATTTCAGCCCTAGGGCAGCTTTTCCTGCTGGGTTTGGAGGGGATGGGGTGGATAAAGCTGAGCACTGAAAGCTTGTGCCAGTGGGGAGCAGATGGAGAAGACTTGGGATGAAGCAACTTCCATGTTGCTGGAAGAAGCTGTGGCTGGATCAAGGGATGTCCTGGGGAAGGCAAGGCTTGCAGCTGGTTTTCTTGTTGGTGCTCAGTCCTTGAAGCCCCGAAGCCAAGCTCT
This sequence comes from Calypte anna, assembly GCF_003957555.1. Lineage (NCBI taxonomy): Eukaryota > Metazoa > Chordata > Aves > Apodiformes > Trochilidae > Calypte > Calypte anna. Next base: position 5,963,029 of record NC_044271.1, read on the forward strand.
GAGAGCCAGAAAAGTGGCTTTGCTTGCAGTGTTGCAGGACAGCCTGGTGTTACTGGGATTGGGTTGGGGCTTCCCAGAGCTTTGCTTGTGGGGCAGGCAGCAGTGTGGGTGAGGCACCCTCTGCCCAGGACCCATGGCTGGATCACCTCTGGAAGGATGGAGAGTGATTTTTTTTGCACTGAAATCCTCTGAAGATTTGCCTCACTAACTACAACAGTTTGCCCAAGGAGAAAAGTGAACATCCAGAGATTTCCCTGTCCAGCCACGAGTAGAGGTGGATTGATCCCTGTGATCTTCCATCACCCCATCCACTAGACACCTTCCCCGTCCAAACAAGTGTCCCTTGGTTGTCTCCTTTCCTAATCTCATCTCTTTCTTTCTGTATTTCCCTTCTTTTTCCCTCTTCCTACCTCTCCTTACCTCTCCAAGCCAAAGCGCCTGCCGGGATTTTGGAGCCCAGCCACTGCCCAGCTTTCACCGTGTGTGGGCAACACCAAACAAACAGTCTGTAAATAAAATACCCTCTCTCTCTCTCTCTCTCTCTCTCTCTCACACACACACACACACACATATTTTCTCCATTACCTCCTCTAATACTGTCTTTCTTCCATCTTGAGTTCAATGTTGGTTTTTGTCTCTCCCAAACCCCTCCTCCTCCTCCTCCCTGCAATTTATTCCAGCTGTGAAAACCTTCCTGCCACCCCCTCTGCCACACGGCGGATAGGTGAGTGGCAGCCAGAGAAGCCCCTCTAAGCCACTGTGGATAATCTATCCCACATGTAGGATTTGGCAGACATCCCACTCCGGAGCCCAGCCGGACTGCACGGCTCCTGCTGGAATCAGCCCGGCCCTTCATGGGCTCTGGCCCAGACAATTCCCTCCCTGCTCCGGTGGGGAGCAGCACCAGGGGTGAAACAAGTGGTGGGGGGCTTGGGTTTTTTCATGCATCCTCTTCTGCTCTCTTGGACACCGTGTTCTGCTCCAAAAGCTGGAATTTTGTGGGGAAATGGGTGCCGTGAGGAGGAGGAGGAGGAGAAGAGAGGCCAAGCCATGAGCATGGTGAAGTCCCTGGGCTTTGCTCCTTTCCAGGACTCCAGTCCCCTGGACTTTCCTCCTCAGTATCAACTTGTTGGGAAACAGGTCCCATCCTCCCCCTTGACAGCATTGCACGAGTTGGGTGTCTTGTCCCAGGTCCCTTTGGCAGGGAAGAAGAATTTGGTTTTCACATGCTCTGTAACCACAGAGGAATTAACAAACCCCAAGCTGGGAAAAGGACTCAGGAGCCCTGACATCCCAGCTGGATGCACTAAACTGTTCAGCTCTAACACGTTTAGATCCTTCTGTGGCTGATGGAGACAAAAAAGGAGTAAACCCCACACATTACACCAGTCCCACGATGCTGTATTAGTCAATAACCCAGCCTTGTTCCTAAGCAGGGACACGCAGAGAAATATCAGCTCATCAAATCCTTCCAGCGAGCTGTTGTGGGGGGGGGGTTTCCCTTTTTTTTTTTTTTTCTTTTTAATAAATACATATCGAGGCTTTTGCAAAACAGAAATGAGAAGCTTTTTTTGGCAGAACTTTGTGTGGGAGCCAAAGTACTGTCCTGCCTGCCAGATCTATTTGTCTATCACTGGGAGCTGCCAGTCAAGGCAACGCCGCTGGCACCCAGGGGATGGGCTGACAGCACCAGCCCTGGAGACCTGGGAGAGAAGGAGGGGGGAAAAGAGCCTCCCTAAACCTTTAAAGACCACTTTATTGAACAGATAGCTTTAGTTAGGCAGTGGTTCCTGCTGGGCTATTTTCCTGGCTTCCCTGTGGTCTCAACACCAAGCAAATAGAGAGGAATTTCCCGTCGCAGCCCAGGGGTGCGGTGAGAGGAGAGGTATAATCCTGGCTTTCAAGCAGGTTTGAGGCAGAAGCAGGATGTGCCCGTTGTCCTCCAGAGCTGCTCGGCATCCCTGGTGTGGCCTGGGGGCTCTCTGGAAGTGTTTTCTGTCTGGCCGTGGGGCTTGGTCTGAATTTAGGCTCATGCTGCTCTTTACGTGCCCCTGCGCCTCAATGCTCTCCATCCCGGGGGGATTTTCCTCACCCAGGCTGTGATCCCAACCAGACTTGGAAACAGAAGATTTTGAGGAGGCCACGTCCTCCTGGTGACATCAGCTCAACCTGGAGATCCAGACAACTTAGCACAGCTGAGATTATTCTCCCAAATCAAGTGACCATGGGCTCTTCGGGAATCTTCCCCTGCCAGGCTTGAGCTCAGCCAGCACTGCAGCACCCACAGTGACAAGTTCTTGCTGATTGCCCCTCCAAAAAGACAGCAGATTCCATGGATCAACCAACCTTTCAACCACTCTTTCCTCACCTGCCTTTTACTTTCCTGCCAATGGAAAAAGAAGCAGAGGCTGCTGGATGACTGATACAGGGCTGAGCTCCACTGCACTATTTGCACCATGGGGGGGTTTAGCTGCAACGTGTGGTTTTTAAGAAAGGTTTTACAAAGGACTTGGAAAACAAATAAAGAGAAGTGAATCTCTCTGAGGTAGAGCAGAGGGTTGCTGTGCCCTAAATGAAGTGCATACTCAAGCCCTCAGACACACCAGCGAGGTCCTGACTCCTCCAAAGTGAACATCTGCTCCATAAATGTTGGATGGAAGCAGTTGAGGGAAAGGTGTGGATTTGTTCCAGATGGGAACCATAGGTGCCATTGTCTGAATTGGAAGCGAAACTCTGTGTTGTGCCTGGTTGAAGGGATCATCTTCCCCCCTGCTCCCACTGCTTCTAAGCAGGAGGCAATGCCAAAACTGAAAGAGTGCAATGTGAAGGTGCAAGGATAAACAACCCACCAGCTTCTGCTCTCCTCCCCTGTCTCCTGGGCCTTTCCCCCTCTTTCTGCTTCACCCTCTGGCCCCTCTCTTGCTTTGCACAACCCAAGCACGGTGCTGAGCTCCTTCCTCAGTCAGCACTTGGCCCTTCGTGGGAACCTCCATGGTCATTTCAAAGAGTTAAAAAAGATTTTGCCTGCACGCTGGAAATCCCACTGCCCAGAGGAAAAGTGCTGGTGTGATGTGTAAAGCCTCTTAGCACTTGTGCAAGTTTGGAGCCTGAGGAAACTGGGAGCAAGGATAGGATGGAGGAGAAGAGAGGGAGCAGAGAGTCCAGGAAGGGAATGGACTTGTCCTGCCCAACTCCTGGGATATTGACTCCTGGGACACAAAGGTGGGGAGAAGAAAGGAGAGTAATGGCCCTGGATTTCCCCCAGATGTGTGGCAGGCCCGTGTGATTGATGGCATCTGTCTTTTGCTTTATTAAACTTGTGCAGCCATGTTCAGCCAGGGATTTGCAAGAGGCTTAATGAGTATTAGGGAGGAATCTCCTGGCAGGACGGGGAGATTTCAGGGGTTTGCTGAGCCACTGGCAGGAAATGTCCTGCACGATGCAGCTTGTCCTGCAGGACAGGGGCTGGCAAGGCCAGGGGACACATTGCTGGAGGTTGTTACCTGCAGCCTGATGAAATAGAAAAGTTTTTCAGCTGCACAGGAGCCTGGTGCCTTCCCCACGTCCCCCTAATCCAGGAAAACACTCCAGGAGGTTTCCAAGTTGCTGGAGGTTGTTACCTGCAGCCTGATGAAATAGAAAAGTTTTTCAGCTGCACAGGAGCCTGGTGCCTTCCCCACATCATCCTGATCCAGGAAAACACTCCAGGAGGTTTCCAAGTTGCTGGAGGTTGTTACCTGCAGCCTGATGAAATAGAAAAGCTTTTCAGCTGCACAGGAGCCTGGTGCCTTCCCCACATCTCCCTAATCCAGGAAAACACTCCAAGAGGTTTCCAAGTTGCTGGAGGTTGTTCCCTCACCCTGCAGCACTGGGACAGGGGTGCTATGGGTTCAGAGGTTGGTGACAGCACAAGGAGGCAGCAGCAGGCTGGGAGAAGGATGAGGGCTGTCAAAAAAAAAAAAACACACACAAAAAAAACCACACCTTTGTGCACAAATGGGCCAGGACAGCAGCAAGAACTGGTGAGAGCAGCCTTAGTTTGCTGTCTAGGGCTGAACCTAAACTCAGAGCTCCAACAAGAACATCCTGAGTGACAGTTCACTGGTGTGTCTGGGGACAAGCTGGCAGGAGAGTCCCTTTTCCATGAGGCTCAGAAAGCATTTTGAGAGGCAAGTGAACCCAGGAACCTGAGGTTTGGACTCAGCTTGGGCTCTGCTGCTGGCTCAGACATCTTCTGTGCACAGGTTTGTCTGTGCAGCCTTTTCCTCCTGTTTTCCTCTTTGCTGGGAGGTTTCAGAGTGCCAGGACCTCATGTTACACGTTGGCTTTTCCTAGGTAGAGCACACGGACCTACACCTGAGTGTGGGTTTGTGTGTGAGCTCTGTGTGTATCTGCATGGAGAGATCTTCTCATCTGCAAACCAAAAGCCTGACTAAATAAAAAAGTTTCTCAGCTGCAAAGGGCCATGGTGCTCTTCCCATGCCTCCCTCACCTGGGAAAACACTCCAGGATGTTTCCAAGTTGATTCTTCATCCATGTTCCATGAACCACTACATGAGGCTCCACCTGCACTGCAAGCCCAGAGGAAAAATTTTCCTTTCCTCTGCCAGAGCTCCTTCTGCCTCCCAAACCCTGTCACATTCCCTTCAGTAACCAGGAGCTTTTTCTGCACCACTTTAAAGCCTTATCATGATGGAAGACACCCCTGGACTAGACTGCAGGATGAAGCACTTTGCTTTTTCCTCTGCCAATCTCTCCCCTTTTAATCCCTCACCAACGTCACTCCCAGCTCCATCCACACCCTCTCCACCCTTGGGCACGTCACCACCACAAGTCTCTGCACAAACTCAGGTCTCTGACACACAAACAACGTTTTGAAACGAAATTCATTTGGTTTCTTTCCACTCCCATCTCCATTTTCACCTTTTGGGGTTGGGAGGAGTTGTTTTTTTTTTTATTTATTTTGTTTCTTTCCCCCTTGCCCTCACAGCTTGATGTTCCATTTGGGCTTTTAAAAGAAAGCTGGGAGTGTTGGGCACCTTTTCCACAGTGCTCATTCTAAAAGGTTTTCCTAACAACTTTGAAAAGTAGAAAGAAAGGGGATTTCAGGAGAAAGTCAACCCGGAGCAGCAGGTTCCTGAGGTGGCTGCTCACCCCGTGCTGTGCTGGGGAGTCACTGGGAGGCAATTCCTTCCTTAGGGCCAGAACCAAGGAAGCAAACCCAGAGCTCAGGCCCAGCCCCACTCCGGAACGTGCCCTCTGGCCTCCCATCCCTCCTTCCTCCCCATGGCCTCCTCACTCCCTCCTTCCCCAGAGCCTCTCCCTGCCTCCTCTCCAGCTTAGTTGTTTTTCTTATTTTTTTTCTTTTTTTTTTCAGAATTTTTTTTGGTTTTGTTTTGTTTTTTTGGTGCCTCTCTTTGTCAGAATTAGTCAGGGCTGAACTGCCTCCACTCCCCAAGGAGACCCTATTTCACCCTGCCTAAAGTTCACCGCCTTGTCAAACCGAGCTAATCTCCTGCCGGGGAAGGAAAAAGGCTCATTTCAAACTGCTGCACATTCGGGGAGAGGCTGGGGGAGGAGGAGGTCTTCCTGGCTCCAGCCTGAAAAGACCCCGGACAATAATACCCCTTTTGTTCTAGGACAGTGGGAGGGGGCTCGGCGGTAGGAATGAAAGATGGGGGATATTAAAGGAGCAGGTGAAAGACATGAGTCTTCAGCAGTCACAGATAAGAGCCGACCCCCTTCTAATCTGACTGAAGCTTATTATCTTACTGCCACAGTCATTACTATTAATATTAAATACAAAAAAAAAAAAAAAAAAAAAAAAAAAAAAAAAAAAAGAAAACTGCATGAGACAACAACCTTAAAGAGGCTGCTTGAAAGCAGAGGCAGATTCGGAAGTGAAGCTGGTGGCTTGGGCTGGATTCCCAGCCAGGGTAAAAGGAGGTGCTGGAGTTTCTTAGGGATGCTCAGCTGGTGTTAGGAGGTGCTGGGGTTTCTCCAGGGATGCTCAGCTGGTGTTGGGAGGAGTTGGGGTTTCTCCAGAGATGCTCAGCTGGTGTTGGGAGGAGTTGGGGTTTCTCCAGGGATGCTCAGCTGGTTTGGGAGGTGCTGGGGTTTCTCCAGAGATGCTCAGATGGTGTTGGGAGGAGTTGGGGTTTCTCCAGAGATGCTAGGCTGGTGTTAGGAGGTGCTGGGGTTTCTCCAGGGATGCTCAGCTGGTGTTAGGAGGTGCTAGGGTTTCTCCAGAGATGCTCAGCTGGTTTGGGAAGAGTTGGGGTTTCTCCAGGGATGCTCAGCTGGTGTTGGGAGAAGTTGGGGTTTCTCCAGGGATGCTCAACTGGTGTTAGGAGGTGCTGGGGTTTCTCCAGGGATGCTCAGCTGGTGTTAGGAGGTGCTGGGGTTTCTTCAGGGATGCTCAGCTGCTGTTAGGAAGTGTTGGGCTGGCTGTGAGGTGTCTCTTTGGGCCAAAGTGTTTGGTGCAACAAAGCCATCCCAGCCAGAGACTTTTTTCTAAGTTTTCTTAGCAGAAAGTAGCAAAAAGGGGAGGGTATTCTTTTTTCATGTGTTGGTGGTGTTTGAGGTGGCAGAGGAGTAGGAGGTGGGCTGAGTCTTGCTCAGAGTCCTCAGTGCTGAGGTTGGGGTTGGCAGCCAGGCTCAGCAGCATCTTCCCCAGCTGGGCTGTTCTGTAAGGAGGGAGGTGAGAAAGGAGGGAGCTGTGTGTCTGCACGGGCTGGCCCAGCACCACAGAACAGGGATCAGGAAAAACCAGGCACATGGAGAAAGTCACTCCCCTCCTTTCCCCCCTTCACGTGCCCTCTCTGCTCCCCAAGCATCTCCTCTGGCTCAGCTGCTGTCACCGTGTCACCGGGCTCCTGGGGGGATGCTGACCCCTAAATCCCACCAGGAACAGCCTGCAGCTCAACCTCAGAGTGTTCCCCCTGCCACAGGTGGCCTTGGGAGAAGCATTTGGAAGCTCTTTGTCCCCTTTTCCCCCCTCTACCAAGGTTTCCTTTGTTCCAATTAGTCTCCAGGCTCTCCAGGGCTGGGGATCCTCCCGGAGCTCTTTGCTCAGTGTTTGCCCCAGCAGCCTCCTGTTCTCTGGGGAAATTCCAACCCCAGGTCCCTCTCCCACCTGGAATCCAGGATGAGCAGGAGGAGAAGTAATTCACCTCCCAGCTTGGGAGCGAGGAGCTTCCCAGCCCAGCAGAGTGTTTATTTTTCCTGTCATTTGGCAGATTTTTTTGCATGGAAAGGAAGGGGTGGATTTGGGAACTGGACTGTCACTTCTCTCTGTCAGGGTGTCACCAAATGCCCATTGAGCATCCCTTTTGCAACAGCCCAAGGAGCAAGGGATGGAGAAGTCAGCCCAAGGACTGACCTCTTCTCCCAGGCAGGGCTAAATCCACTTTCCAGAGGGGATTTCCAGCCCCTTCTGCCAAAATCCCACAGATCCAGGGACCAGTGAAGATGGATCCAAGCAGGCTCTTTGTGTGGCTCTGCTGGCAGTTGGGATGTTTGCTGTCCCCAGTGACCTTCCCCATTCTCCTCCTGCCCTCCACGGCATGGTTGGGGGGGGCAGCAGGGATGGACAGTGGCTCCTGACAGATGTGGGGGGGTTTCCTTGCTGGAAAGCTTCAAGGGGGGCTTCAGAAAGTTTCAGGGGGGCTTTGCTGCCCCGAGGAAAGGGATGTGAGCGCTTGTTGGACTTGTATTTGTTAACCCAGCTGGGGCAGGAGGGACTGAGGTAGGAGAAAGCTCTCAGGAAGGGGTTTGCCTGATGATTTGGGGAGGGAGGCAGGGTCCATAAGCACTGGTGCTGCAGTGAACCCTGAGTGTGAGGCTGCAAAGGAACAGGATCCCAACTCCTGACCCTGCTGTGCCTTTGGGGTGATGCATCCCACTCCACCCTAGGAAGGGACCAAACCCCTCACCCAAAGGCTGCCAGGGTCTGAGTCTGAACCCTACCAATCTCCTTGCAACAAAAGAGCCTCAGAAAAACCATCCAGGGGCTTTTCCTCTCGGGCTGCACCTGCAAGGCAGGCAGAGCCTTTCCCAGGGGCTGCCCGGCGCGGTGGGAGAGCTCCCGCCCGGCTGAGGCACCGAAGAGGAATGTTTGCAGCAGCCTCCTTCCCTTACAGTAAACATGAACGGATGACCCCAGAGCCACATGCTAGGCTTGAAACAGTCTGTCTGTGCCCTGCAGAGCCGTGGGAATGCGGCCACCATTGCGTCACCCCGGGGAGACAACGTGGCCTCGGGGACCGCGGGCTCTGAGAGTTGGGGACAAGGGGGTCTCTTGGACAAGGGGGTCTCTTGGACAAGGGGGTCTCTGGTCTGGCCATGCCCCGGGTGACAAAAGCAGGAGAGCTGCCAGGCCTTGTCTTGGCAAGGAGGAAAAGATAATGTGATTATTCCTTGTGGTCAGCTGGCTGGGATGGGTTGAACTGAGGGTGGATCTGCAGCAGGATGCTGGGATGCAGAAGGATGCTAAGATGCAGCAGCTCGAGTTCTGCTGAAGTGTAACTTAGCATCTGCAGCTGGAAAATCAGGCAGGATACAGCAGGGAACAGCCTTGGCATGGCAGCATGGCTTTCTTGTTTCTCCCCAAGAAGTGCTGCTGGAAAGAGGTGGGGAAAATCCCTGCTGGGAAGTAGCTCGAAGCTTTGCAAGAGTTTCTTAGGATGGAGCAAAATGGGAAATGCCTCTTCTTGAAACTCACAGACAGGTCCAGAAAGCACCAAATAGAGCTCATTCTGTTATGCTTGTAGGGGTTTAAGAGGCCAAAGCCCTCTGAGCAGTTTTTTTACCCTTTGCACCCAAAGCAGATGGACACAGCCATGCCCTGGGGGAGGAAGGAGCCTGGGGGGTGACATGGTGGTGACAGGACCACACTGTGCACCATGAGAAGCCAAACCACACTGCCCAGTACACCCTGATCTGCCTCCTGTTTGGGTCCAGAACCAGAAGTGGTAAGGTCCATATGTGGGAGAGATCCCTGTAACTCCCACTTCAAACAGCTGAGCTCCCTTTGCCCTCCTCCAGACACAGAAAATTCAGCATATTTCTCTTGTGGGCCCCAGATTATCATGTATTAAGTATTATCTACCTGCAATTAGTGCTGTATTCAGTGCTATCTGACTCTATTTGGCTCCTCTGCCCCAAACAGGTTCGGGTGATCCCATGGCTCTCACCAAGTGGGACATGGGAGGTGACTTGCTGCTGATGGGTGTTTTCATAAGATTAGTCCACTGAAGCAGGGATGGAGACCACAACAATATCATAGAATCATAGAATCCTAGGGGTTAGAAGGGACCTCGAAAGATCATCTAGTCCAACCCCCCCTGCCAGAGCAGGGCCACCTAGAGTACATCACATAGGAACATGTCCAGGTGGGTTTTGAATGTCTCCAGTGAAGGAGACTCCACGACCCCCCTGGGCAGCCTGTTCCAGGGCTCTGTCACCCTTACAGGAAAAAAATGTTTTCGAATATTCAACTTGAACCTCCTGTGCTCCAATTTACACCCATTACCCCTTGTCCTATCACTGGTCACCACTGAGAAGAGCCTAACTCCATCTCCCTGACACTCACCCCTTACATATTTGAAAACATTGATGAGGTCACCCCTCAGTCTCCTTTTCTCCAAACTAAAGAGACCCAGCTCCCTCAGCCTTTCCTCATAAGGGAAATGTTCCACTCCCTTAATCATCTTAGTAGCTCTGCGCTGGACTCTTTCAAGCACTTCCCTGTCCTTCTTGAACTGAGGGGCCCAGAACTGGACACAATACTCCAGGTGCGGCCTCACCAATGCAGAATAGAGGGGGAGGAGAACCTCTCTTGACCTACTAACCACCCTCTTTCTAATGCACCCCAGGATGCCATTGGCCTTCTTGGCCACAAGGGCACATTGCTGGCTCATGGTCATCCTCTTGTCTACCAGGACCCCCAGGTCTCTTTCACCTACACTGCTCTCCAGCAGGTCAGCCCCCAACCTATACTGGGCCATCGTGTTGTTCTTCCCCAAATGCAAAACTCTACACTTCCCCTTGTTGAATTTCATCATGTTTCTCTCTGCCCAACTCTCCAGCCTGTCTAAGTCTCTCTGAATGGCAGCACAGCCTTCTGGTGTGTCAGCCACTCCTCCCAGCTTAGTGTCATCAGCAAACTTGCTGAGGGTACATTCTATACCCTCATCCAAGTCGTTGATGAAGATATTGAACAACACCGGTCCCAGTACCGACCCCTGAGGGACTCCACTAGTCACACACCTCCAACCAGATTCTGCCCCATTGACTACAACTCTCTGACTCCTTCCTTTCAACCAGTTCCTGATCCACCTCACTACCTGATCACCAAACCCATACTTGGTCAACTTATCTACAATATTGTGCATGCCAGCAATTTTCCACTACTCCTGTTTTTCAAAGCTAGGTACATTTTTTTTTATGATTTTCTATCTTTTTTTTTTTTTTTTTCCCTCTCTAGACAGCCTGAATGTGCTGTTCCTTATCTAATCTTGTCTTGATGTGTCTGTTAGACAAGGTATGCAGCATGTGTCACTTCTGAATACCAGCATTCAGGCCCAGCAAGCTGCTCTGGATAAGCTATTAATATTTTTTTTTTTTTGCATTTCACCCCTCATGAGATCTTTTTCCTTGCAGATCTCAGAGCCCTGGGTTAGTTAGCTAGTTCATTATTCTTCCAGTTTATAAAACAGCAATAAGTGGTGTCTATAGAGACAAGCCAGCCTTTGACACACACATGAAACCACATCAAGTCAAGGGAAACAGCAATTCCATACATATAACAATAGCAGGGAACCAGACAGCCCCAAAAATAAACCTAATTCCCCACGGTGCCTTAAGCATTACTTGCTAATGTTCAGCTCAGACCAGGCAGGACACCCTGCAGCTCATGAGCTAGAGGCTGGTTTGGTCTTAACAGATATTAATTAAGCCTCTAAGGATGGCCATTTGTTGTTGCTTTTGCTCTTGACACAACAAAAACCATCTGAAGGACGCTACAACAGCAAATCATAGAATCATAGAATCACAGAATTAGCCGGGTTGGAAGGGACCTCAGAGATCATCTAGTCCAACCCTTGACCCAGCGCAGCAGTTGCTAGACCATGGCACTGAGTGCCACATCCAGTCTTATTTTAAATGTCTCCAGACACGGAGAATCTACCACCTCACCGGGCAGTCCATTCCAATGCCTGATCACCCTCTCCGTGAAGAAATTCTTTCTAATATCTAACCTAAACCTCCCCTGGCACAACTTAAGACTGTGTCCTCTTGTCTTGTTGATGGTCGTCTGTGAAAAGAGTCCAGTTCCCACCTCGCTACAGCCTCCTTTCAGGTAGTTGTAGACAGCAATGAGGTCTCCCCTGAGCCTCCTCTTCTTCAGGCTGAACAGCCCCAGCTCTCTCAGCCTCTCCTCATAGGGCCTGTGCTCGAGTCCCTTCACCAGCCTGGTTGCCCTCCTTTGGACCTGTTCCAGGACCTCTACATCCTTCTTAAACTGAGGGGCCCAGAACTGGACACAGGACTCAAGCTGTGGCCTCCCCAGAGCTGAGCACAGGGGCAGAATCCCTTCCCTGGACCTGCTGGCCACGCTGTTTCCTGAGCCAGGCCCAGGATGCCATTGGCCTTCTTGGCCACCTGGGCACACTGCTGGCTCCTCTTCAGCTTCCTGGCAATCCAGACTCCCAGCTCCCTTTCTGCCACTCTGTGCCCAGCCTGGAGCTCCCCATGGGGTTGTTGTGGCCAAAGTGCAGGACCCGGCACTTGGAATGTTGAACCTCATAGTTGTCTTTGCTTAATATCTTGGAGTAGCCCTGGCCCAGCTGGATATTCCTGGGTGTTTCCCCTTCTTCTTCTGCTGTACCCAGGGTTTGCTGTCCCAGTGATGGAAACAGCTGAATTCCCAAGAAAAACTGGGCTTTGCTCCATCATTTTCATTAAACATTGGGATGAAGGAGACAACCCAACCTCCTTCCTGGGAGCCCCATGGGCAATCCAGCTTTAGCAGCCAATTTTTTTTTCCCAACTCTAGCACCTGAATTTGGGTTCCCAAGTTTATATTTCAATTTATTTCAATTTTTTTATATATATTTCAATGTATATATATTCAGAAGAAGAACCCTCTGGCATCTGTAACTCCAGGAGGGATGAAGATGGGCTGTGGTTAATGCTGTGGTTGTTGTTATCATCACCAAGCCCCAAACAGAGTGTGGGGTTCTTTATAGGCAGTGGGGAGGAAGAGTCCCCTCTCTGAGGACAGGGAAATCTGTCTCTGTAATTAATTGTAGGAGCTGTGGGTGTGGGAGATGGCAGGCAGACACATGTACAGGCAGTAGGTCAGGAAATGGGGGTTTTCTCTACTGAAAACGTGGACATTTTGTTGGGTTTTGGCTTTTTTTTTCCAAGGGGGGGAAGAGAAATCAATCTCAGAGCTCCCCTGAAACGTGGCAGCCAGGAGGAGAGTTTGGGGAGGGGGGGGGATGCACCCAGACCTTGTTTTCTGAATTTCCTACTGACTTTTTAGAAGGGAAAAGGAGGAACCTGGCCCTGGTAGGGTTTGGTCTTCAAGGAAACGTTGAAGGAGTCCTGGGGAAAAAAGCACATTTCACCCCCAAGCTCTCCTCACCTCCACCCAAAGCAATTTTCCCTTGAAATTCCCCTCTGAGGTGGTTTCTACACACACAAACACATCCCTTGGGCCATAGGAACTGTAGGGCTCAAACTTTTCCTGGGTTCAGACATCTGGGTTTGGACCCTGACTGGCAAAGGGAACTGAAATGCCCCAAATCCCCCCAATTCTGGACCCGTTCTGGGCAGGTTGGCACCGACCCTCATGGGGTTTGGTGGGGGTCTGGGTAGAAACCAGGAGAGGAATTGGTTGGGTTTGTCCATACAGATTATGCCAGCAGATTTTCTAGATGATTCCTGGAAAAAAAAATTAAAAAATGAAATAAAATAAAAAAAAATAAAATAAAATAAAATAAAATAAAATAAAATAAAATAAAATAAAATAAAATAAAATAAAAAGGAGGGGGCAGGGAAGGTGGAATTAATAAAAGAACGGGATTGAAAAAAAATAAAATGATGAAAAACAAAAAGAAGGGGAAAAGGAGAAGCAGCTTCAGAAAGTGACACTTAATTTGAAGCTTTTACTTTGGCTTTTCCACCTCGGAAGCATGAAAGGAGCTAAATTAGCAAAACAGAAGTAAACTGTTGACTGCTTCATTGCAGGATTAAGTGTGATAAATGGAGGTTTTGTTCAGCCTCTGTCCAGATGTTGTGTCTACACTGGGTGGGTTTTTTTTTCTTTTTTTTTTTTTTTTTTTTTTTTTTTCCTTTTTTTTCTTTTTTTTCTTTTTTTTTTTAACATTCTTGGCCTCCAGCCCATATATATTTTGGATACTGCAGGGAGTATATAATATCATTGGAAAATGATGTGGTCTGGTAACCTTTTAAATAACATTTCCTCCCTCCTCTCTTTTCTAATAGTTTGTTTTTCTTTCCATGTTTTCCTTTTATTGGGGGGAAATTTTTTGGGGGGAGGGGGGGGATAAAATTAATGAGGCCAAAGTTTTCCAACAAACAAACCAAACAACCCCCCCAAACAAACCAAAGCAAAAAAAAAACACATTTTCCCCCCATCCCCAAGTTAGGAGGGGTGTGTGAAAGAGTTAAGGGCCTTGTAAGGGAGCAGGCTTAGAAGTTGGGGACTTCTTTTTTTTTTCTTTTTTCCTGTCTAGAAAACCTTCCTGATTGTTTTTTACCATTCCCAATCCACTTGGCCCAGAAGCCAGGCTGGGTTTGGGACAGCAATTTCAGTTTCTTTCTCTGTTTGAATTGTCAGACCCTCCTGGCCCCTAAAAAAGCTTTATTTTTTTGCCTCTCATTTCATGAATGGGAAGTACCTGTCGCTTCTAGAAGTGCTGGATAAAGGAGACCAGTGGCTGGGCTCTCCTAAATCTCAAACAACAGGAATTCCAGCAGGAATTCCACCCTCCCCAGTTCAACAAAACAAAGCAGGGAAGGTGATGGGGCAGAACCCACTGAGCTGAGTCCGGAGGGGATGAAGTTGCCAACCCCTTCCCCACAGCTGGCCAGCATTCCCCAGGATTTTAAGCATCCCCTAGCAGAATAACAAAACTATTTTAGCTTCTCCTTCACCCTCTGTGTTTTCCAAGTGGCCCAGGAGCTGCTTTACCCCCACCACCACGGCGTCTTCCGTGGGGACGGCGCGGGGGCTCCTCGCTCCCCTCCTGCCTCCCGTGCTCCTCCCCTGGAGATCCAAGGTTTGGGTTTTGGGGTTTTTTTTTTTTGCAGAGTCCACCTTAAAAGCCCATCTGGGTGACTGCTGTGCCTCCCTTGGCTCAGCCTGGATTCGGGACAGGAGCCCAGCCCAGGCTAAAATTGTGCTCTTGACTCAGCCGCTGGCAGGGGCTGCGTGGCCGGCACACCACTGCAAGGCAGCTCCAAAAGGAGCAATTTGGGGTCTCACCCCACAGAGGAAGGACCACAGCACCCCCTGGTTTAACCATCTGAGGGCAGAGCCTCTTGGGGTGCTCTCCTGAGGTGTGCTGGGGGGAAAAAGGGGCAGCAAAATGGGGTGGTTTCACTCATTTGTAGCAGCCAGAGTGGGCAGGATGGACCCAGGGGGGTTCACCACCCACACGTAGGGTTTTCCCCCTTAAAGCAGGGTCTGGGTGCCAGCACCTACATTGCTTAGGACTGGATTTGTTGTGACTTTAACAGCCCTTAGTGCTTCCCTGGCTACTCTCTGCCAGTGCACACAGCAAACAGACCCAACCCTCCAGCAGTCCCAGGGCTGTTGTGCCTGTAAACATCGGGAAGGGATGGAGAAGCATCCCCAGGGCAGTGCCAGGAGGATGATGACAAGCCCAGAAATCTGCTGTGGCTTTCAGATACTGCTCTGGGCAAGGCAGAGAGCCCTGGTATTCCCTCCCTGGAGCGGCCAGGCTATCCTGGAATTGATGCCACCAACACCCTGGGCTGCAAGAGGACAAGTCCCTGTTTCCCAGAGCATCCCCATGTCTTGCGTGGTTTTTTTTTTTTTTTCAAAACAAATGACACCACCACCCCCCAAATAATAATAATAATAATAGTAATAATAATAATAATAATAATAAATTAAAAGGTGAGGATTTCAGCAGCTAAAAACACAAAGCAGGAGCCGTTTGCAGCAGTAAACACCTCGGAAAGTCGCTCCCAATTTTTCTCCCCACTACCACCACCTCCCTGCCTCCCCTCCTCTCCTTCTCCTTCCTCTTCTCTCTCTCTCTCTCTCTCTCTGTCTCTCTTAAGGTAGCAGCGTGGGAGCTTTGCCAAACCCTCGTGGTCCCGTGGGGCAGCTTTCCTCTCACTGAAAGAGCCCTCGCGCCTGCCAGCCCAATTAAAACAAGGGGAAAGGAAAAGCAGCATCTGGAATTGCGCTGCCTCTCACAGCCAAGTCACAATTGTTTAGTCTGAAAGTCGTTTCAGGGAGAGCCGGGGCTGGCTGGGCAGTGGCCCCCACATCTGGATCCTGCGGCTAGACAGCCTCCTTGGCTGCAGTCCTGGGTGCATGTGCATTTTTAACTTTAGGATATGCTGACAAGTTAAGAAGTCAGAAAGTCAGGCACAGCAACAGCCCCGGCGGCCCCTTCCTCCCTCCCGCCCCTTTCTAACACACACACACACGCCTGCAGTTGACTAAATACAATTTTCTGCCATCCTTTCATCTGGAGAGGAGTTTCTTCCCTTTCCAGCCTGCAGCTCGCGTCCCCCGTGAGTTATTTGAGCTGAGCCAACACAGGAGAACAAAAAGTCTTCTCTTTGCTTTATGCTCAAGGGTCCCTCTGTGCTACCCACGTTCTGCAGGCATCCCTGGGATGTTCCCCACGGGGACCAATCTGGTCCCCAGGACGCTGCCCACGGGGGACAGGAAGCCCCTGGGGGGTTTGCTCGTGGCTGGATGATGGAGCTGGGATGTGGTTGGGGTTGAGCTGCCCATCAGGACGTGCAGACTGGTGGGGAGGGCAGGGACGTGCAAAAAAATGGGCTACTGATCCCAAGAGGAACTCTGGGATGGCTTCCAAGTTGGCCTTGCCATGCTTTGGCCAAAGCTTTTGCCTGCTTTTGGTTTTTTCCCTCTGAAGCCCTGGCTGGGGCTGAGATGTTAGGGTGTTGTTCAGTCATTTGGCTGGGATACCCTCCCAGAAAAGGGATGGAGAGGGCAAATCCAGGCTTCTCTAGACACAGCTCAGGAAAGGCCACTGACTGTGTTGCCATTAGAGGCATAAAATGCCATTATATGGTCACAAAATCCCATATTTTATGGGATTGGAAGAGACCTTTAAGATCTCCTAGTTCTTGCTCCCTGCCAGGTTGCTCCAAGCCCCATCCAACCTGGGGCCTCCAGCACTGCCAGGGATGGGGCAGCCACAGCTTTTCTGGGAAACCTGGGCCAGGGGCTCAGCACCCTCACAGTCTGTATTTCTTCAGACAGTGCCCAGAAACACCCCAATCCCCCACCAGTCTGGTTTGGGTGGGACAAGCAGAAAGCAGAGCAGGACTGGCCCAGGAGCTGATGCCCCAGTGGCACCAAGGAAACCTCCATGAACCCACTGGGGTGGGTGCTCACCCCATCCTCTTTCAGAACCAGCACAGGAGTGAGAGGTTTCAGAGAAAACCTTTTTAAATAACACATTTCTTCCCTCCAAGCCACCCGAAACACCAGCACAACCCAGGCCAGCAGCATCTTGCCTGGTTCCCACTTCCAGCCCTCCCTGTGCCCAGCTCTGCTCTGGCTGTGCAGGATCCACCTGCACCCTGTGCCCAAGCAGTAAAACGGTGTTAAAAGAAGGGAAAAGTTTCCATTTGAAGGGAGGTGGTTGTCACCAGGCTGTCACCAGGCCCCTGGCTGAGTTCTGCTCTCAGACTGCACAAAAGCTGCTCCATGTTATGGCCACCAGTTTTCCAAAGGGGCTACTGGTTTGTGGGCTGAGTTTGGAGCAGAGATCCTGAACACCTCAGGCTCTCAGGTTCCCATGAAAAGACCTCATTAAAGCAAATGCAATACCTCCAGGGGCTGAAAACCCCAGGGGTAACACTCTGAGGTTTCCCCAAGCACAGGAAAGGTCAGGACTGGGCAGGTCTCTGCTTTTTTTCTCTACACCTAGGGCTCATCCTGCCCCTCACCCCAGCATCAGGCCACGTTGCTTGGCCTTTGCTCAGCCCAGCTTAACCAGGAAACAAGATTGGGAGGATCCCAGGGTTTGGGGTGAGTCCTTGCACCCCTCTGGGTGGCTGCTCCTCCAGCTGCCCTCCTGCCTGCCCTGCCCCGTGTCCCTCCTGCTGCCCCAGTGCCAGAGCAGGAGAGCTGCTCCCAAACTGGTTTAGCAGCTCTGTAGGGTGAGTTCTGTTGTTTCGAAAGGTTCCCAAATAGATGTTGTTCCCAAAGCTCTCCTGTATAAATAAATACCAGCATTTCTCTCCTGACCTTTGCTCTTTTGCCGGGTTTCTCCTAAATGCAGAGCACACAAAACCTCCTTTTTACCCCCCTCCCCCCCAAGAACATCTTCAGGGTTCTGTGTGGTGCAGACAGACATCTGCATCATCATCTTCATCTTCCTCCCTTCTGGCAGCCTCATGGGAGACCCAGAAGCATCTGAGCTTCTCCTGCCTTGGAGGAGGGATGGAAAAGCATCAATGCCAGCACTGACAGACCCCATGTGAGGCTCCAGCTTATTCCAAAAGAAGCTGAACACCACCATGCTGTATATTATAAATTAGGGGGGTCTTCTTTATTTGCTTGTCTGTTTTCCTGCCTGGGTAGTGAGGTGGGACCTCCAAGTGTGGCTGGGTGTCCAGAGCTTTTTTCAGTTTTATCAGGAGTCTTCTGTTTACTCTGAAACCTGTTTTGTGCCTTTTGCTCAAACACTGAGAAGATCCAGAGAGCCATAAAGGAGAAAAAAAAAAAAAAAATCTTCAGATAGCAAGAAAAGAAAAGGAAAGAAACCTTTAGGAGCCTAAACCTGATTGCTTTAGGTTTTAGAGGTTGCTGGGCAAGAGCAGCTTGTCTCCTGCAGGCAAGACCCCAAGGATGTTGGGGGACAGCATGGTCCATGCTGGCTCCAGGCTCTCACCCACCCTGAGGTTGTTCTTGCTGTTGGAAGTCAGTCCCTGCTATCGATGGCTCCCTGATGGATGGCTGGGTAAACTCCCCTTGTTTACCAACGTGGGTGTCATCCTGACACCAAACAGGTCTCTACCTGAGTGTGTCATAAAGGCAGGGAGGATGGTAAATAAGAAATGACACAGAATGCTGCAAAGGCCAAAGGGAAGAGATTTCCTCCTCTGCAGGGCACGTTGCAGCAGAAGTAAATCGAAGGCTCGGTCATCTCCTTGGAAAAGATTGGAAAAACAATGTCAACTGCTTGGGAAAAAAAAAAAAAATCTGTTTATTGCAGTGCTGTGGGTGCCAGGAAAAGCCACAGCTTTGGTGACATTAGCCTGGGTTTCAGCAGAAAGCCCAGCAAAGCCTGTGGAAAAACCTTTGCTGAAGCCTCTATAGGGGATGTACACAGCAGGACAAACCCTCCCAGCTTGTGTGGGAGGCTTGGGATTTGGTTAAAACCTGGAGCAGTCACTGCAAAGTCATGGGTGAGATGGAAAAAAACCCAGTTTAAAGTCAAGGCCTGATTTCTAAGGCCAAAGCTCTCCCCACTAACTGGCTCAGCTCCTCCAAAAGCCCTCTCAGTCTCTCTTCTCTCATTTCCTCTTCTGTTAGAATCCAAAGTAGCAGATTCCCTTAGTTGAAAGCAGGACCATCTAGTATTTAAACTCAGGTCCAGTTCCTCTCATTTACTTCCCAAGTGTCCTTGAGCACATCGTTTCCCTCTGCCTCAGGTTCCCCACCTGTGAAATGGGGCTGAAAATTCAGCGAGGCAACATCAAGTCCTGACATCCTCCTTGCTCTGCCAGAAACTCAGCTGCCTCTCAGGTTTGTTTTTTTTTTGCTGGTGGTTTGATGAAACTGCTCTGCAAAGCCCTGGCTGTGACAACCTCCTGCCCCATGGAGGTGCTGAGCTGTCTGTCCCAGAAAAATCTCATCTCAGGGAACCCCACACGGATTGCTGAAAAAATTGCCATGGGAAGAGCAACTTGGGATGCTGGAGCCACAGCCAGGAGATGCTGAACCAGGACAAAACTTTGCATTCACTCCTCTCCTTGCCTGGTCCCCTCCACCCAGGACACACGTGTTGCCATCCAGGGGTTTCTGGGTTTATTTTATATTTTCCCTCGTAAAGATTTGTGTCCGTGCTGCTCTCATATCAAAGCCAGCAGTGGCCCCTAGGATAAACATGCGGTCAGAAGACAGAAAACTCCAGGCTAAAACACTACTCGTTTCACCCAGAGCAGCATAAACTGAGAGGCTTTTAAGAAGGGCGAATGGTTTTCAGTAAATCTCTCATATCAGCAGAAACCTTTGAAAGAGTTTGTTTAAAGGCTGTGGAGATAAACAGCCCGGCCAAGTGTTTGTTTAAGATGTATGTACTCTGTGTCGACTGGTAGGCTGGTATTTATATCACTGGGGGGGGAGGAATAAAAAAAAAAAGGAGGGTGAGGATCTTTTTGACCCTTTGCAAGCTCTGCCTGCAGGAACTGGGGTGCTTGGAGAGCTGGGAATGGGCTGGGTTGGGTGGCACCAGGAGCTGGGGCTGCACTTGGGGACAAAGGCAGGAGGGTGTGTGGGGGTTTGGGGTGAGCATCAAGGTTTCCTCTCTGTGTGGGGGGATCCTGGCTGAGATCCCCGTGCCAGGCACTGGGTAGATAAATGTCTGCTGCCCAGCTTGCAAGCTTAAATAAGGCCCTCACAAAGGGAAGGGGAGGAAGGAAGGATGCTCAGCCTCGATGGACAAAGAGAAACTTTATCCTTGGCTGTGGGGCTGATGTGGGAGCTCAGAGCCTTCAGCTGCAGCTGGAAATTGCCCTCCAGCAGCTGAGCAAGAGGCAGGTTGAGTCAAGGGGTGCTGGATTGGAGAGATATTGGCTGTAGGAGGTCAGCAGGAATGTCCCCAGCACGGGATCCCAAAGGTCACCACGTTCCCTGCATCCCTGTGAGGGAGAAGTTGGGGAAGGGAGTTTGGTTTTCCTTCACCTTCCCAGCCAGGACACCACTGCAGAGGGGAGCAGAGGTTTTCCTGGCAACAAGCTGGTTCTGTCACCTTCCCTTTTAGACCTGCCCCTGTAAATCATCTGGCTGGGTTTTTCCCCTCCTAAGCTAAACAAAACGTGGATGCTTGGCAGGCTGTCTCAGGGAAGGAGGTGCAGTCAGAAGGGACTTGCTCCAGATTTACCCTTGTGTAACAAGCAGCAGAATTTGCCCTGTTTCCTGGCCTGGGAGGGTATGCAAGATCCATCAGCTGAGCTGGGCACGTGAATAACACTTATAGCATCTTCCCTTGTCCTGAGGGATCCTAAAAGCACATACAAAGCTTCCAGGTGTACCCAATGCTCCTCCTGCCACTTCAAGGACAGATCCAGGGGTCAGGATCAGGGTGTCCTACACATCTGCTGGACATGGGAAGGGACAATTCTGCAAACAGCTGACACTGTCAGGTGAGGATTAAAGGCTGAGAGCTCAGAGTTCACCTGGTTTAAATCAGCATCTAAACACTGATGCTCTTGCACCAATTTACCACTCTGCTTTGGCCCAGAGGGTTTGGGAATGCATCCCATGGTCACAGCCCCAACCTTGGGCAGCTCAGGGGCACCTGGATAAATGGGGCTGAGGGATGAGGTTGTATTTATCCAGGAAGATGGAGCTCCCTTCCCTGCAGTGGTATTTACACCCTCTGGGGCAGCATTTTGGCCCTGTGCTTCATAACTCCTTGTCTGATGGATGAGTTTCCATCACAGGAACGTTCCATCCAGAAGGTGAGCCTTGATTTAGGTAACCAGTCCAATTGTCTCTGCTGTTTTATAGCTGGAAAAGTACCCAGACTGCTCTCCTAACTTGCTGTGCTCAGAGTTTTCAATCTGGTGGGGCCCCCTGCTCCTGTAGGCATCAGATAGATTCATATTCATTGCAAATCCCATGATTTAAAAAGCAAAAAAAAACCCTATTTACAAACAGAGTAGGAATTTATTTGTTTTTTAATTGGCATGAACTGGAGCTTTGAAGGAGAAAACCCAAAACCTCTTTAGCTAACTGAGGGTTTTGTTTGCAGAACATCAGATGATCCTGTTTTGAGCTTTTAAAACTCTTGTTGTATTTTTTAAGTGTCAGAGGCATTAAATGTTCTCCAAACAAATCTGTTCACAACTGAACTGCACAAATGAGATGCTCTCAGCCTGCTCCTGTTTTCCTTCTTTCTCCTTTGAAAAGCCTGCTAAAGCTGACCTCCTTTGGAAATGTTTCTGATTTGGCAGAAACCAGCAATTTTTGTTGTATTCCCCCTTGTTACTTCCCCAGCTGCCTGTTGAGGTCACCTGACAAATAAAACACCTTGAAGTTGGTTGTGAAAATCCTCACTTCAGTCCTACCACAAAAATCAAGTCTGGGCTCAGCACCCAGTGCTGGAGCCTGCAGCTTCCTCTTCCCCAGCCCATCCCAGAATCCCAGACAGCTTTGGGATGAAAGAATCCTGGAATATCCTCTAATTCCAATGCCCTGCATGGACAGGGATACCTCCCACTAAACTGGGTTACTCAAAGCCAGGGCAGGGCTGCTGGGAGAGGATGCTCAGAGGTCCCTCTGATCCAGGTGACATCAACACCTCCTTCTTATCCCAATTTTGCTAGGAAAAAGATGCTGAGCTCCCTCCCTCCATCCATCCCAGAATCTCTGTACAATATTTTCCCCCTTCCTGCTCCTCTCTGCTGGGAATTTGGGGAGCAGTTGATCCCTGTCCCCATTGCAACCCTTCCTGCTGCAGGGCTGTTATCATCTGCCCTCCTCTGCCTTCTGTGATCCAGACTAAACAGGCACAGCTCCTCCAACCTCTCCTCATGGATCATGTTTTCCAAACCTCTTATCATTACTTCTCTGCTTGGCTTTGAACTCCCTCCAGGTTGTCCCTGAGCTCCCTCCTGACTGCTGCCAGGGCTGGGTACCCAGCTGAGCCCCCCCAGCATCCCCCATCACCCTTCACCAGGCTCCCTCTCTCTGGCTGCAGGGGGGAATTTACTGGTTCAGCCCAAGCTTGCAATCAAATGTCACTTTTGCTCTTTGTTGCATTACCAGCCTTCTGAAAAAAAAAAAATAAATTCTAAATCTAATTCTTTAGCTCATTCACTCCTTTATCCAGATGATTTTGGATGAGTTGGAACACCAGTCCTGTCCCCCCCAAATGGCAGCACATCTCCAGAGTGTTCTTGCAGCCATTGCCCATGGATTTTTCTAACTTCCCACCTGCAATATTAACCAGGCCTGGCTTGGGGACAGTCCCCTCCTGCCTCAGCTCTGCAAAAAAGTCCTTCTAGTTTGATCCCAAGCTGCTGATAACTCCTCAGGTGGAGGAGTTCAGGATGGGGATTTCATCTGGAGATCATGTTACCTTTAGGAGAAGATCAGGAAGGCTGCACCAAAGCTTTCCTGCAGGCAGTCTGTGCCAGGTCTGCCACTTTCCCTGTTTCAGCTGTCCTAGGTGCCAAAAAAATAAAATAAAATAAAATAAAATAAAATAAAATAAAATAAAATAAAAATAGCCTTGATGCAGTGTTCTAGACAAACCCATCTCCTCACCGTTGTCTTTTAGCTCCTTACAAATTAATAATCTATTTAAATAATTAATGCTTAATAATCTATTTGTGTATTTTTCTGAGTATCAATTTATTCTGACTACCACCCCCCCCCCCCTTTAATCAGAGATGTTGTGATTGTGTTTTCCAGTCCCCTGGGAATTCCCTGTCTGAGTTTCTGTAGATGCAAACCAATGGATCAGAGGGGCCTTTAGTCCCTCCCTACCTACAAGAGGGGGAACCCCAGAGGTTTCTCCAAGTTGTCCTCACCTGGCCGTGCCCCACTTGGAGTGGTGACAGCATCTGAAGGGGACTTTGTGACCACCCCAACTTTGGGGCTCTTTCAGGTCAAACCCTGGGACAGTGACAGCTGAGGGTGGGGATCAGCCTGGGTTGGGCTTTGCAGAAGGATGAAGATGTTCCAGCCTCAGAGCAGCCCTTTTGCCAAGCCCACCACCTTCCTGCATATCATAAAAGCAAATTCTAAGAAACCCCTTTCCTCACTCAGTGGGAATTGGGAGTTTCTCAAGTTTTGGGGTGTTTTTTTTTCAACCCATAGCTTGGGTCTCCTCCATCCCTTTCTGATTTCTGTGTGAAGGGAAGCCCCGTGTGAGATACTGGTTTAAAACCCAGAAACCACTCCTTTTCTTTTCAAACCTCAGCATTTCATCTTTCCTCTAAGAAGGAAGGAAGCCCCTTTTGTTGAGTACACAGCCTGTAATTTCCCTGTCAGCTCCTAGCAGCAGGTCAGTGTTGTGACTGACTGAGTGGGGATCGTTCCCTTAAGGGTAATTACACTAAATTCCCTTTTGAAGGACAGCTTTCCCTGGATATGATACAGGGAACCTGCTTTTTTTCCATTCACTTAAATTCATGAATTCAGCTGCTGGCACCAAGTGTGCAGCACTTGGAGACTTAAAACCCCTTCCAGCTCCAAGGCAGAGCCTGAGGAGGTGACCATGGGGACACGTGGGACACATCCCAGTGGAGGAGTTGAGCTGGGATGGGAGCTCATCACAGATGAGGAAGATGGAAGAGGGGCTGCGAACAGCTCTGGGATTTCTCTGCCCACCTCCAATCATCATCTTGCTGCTCTTCCCTTCTTTCCTTCCTTCCTTCCTTCCTTCCTTCTACCTGGGTGGCATAAGAAAGCTTCATCCATTACTTTCTGGCATCTCGATTGCTCCTCTGGGCTCACCCACCATGTGTCCAGGAGTCACTCATCAACAACAAACAGTTAAAAGGAAGAAAATAGGCTGGAAATATCAATGCACTTTGGTAACAATAAACCCTGCTTTTAATTTATGCTAATATGTAGGGTTGTGGTGACAGTAAGAACAAAATTACAGAGTGGCTTTCTAGCTGGTAATTATCCCTCCATTTTCGTTGCTCGGGAAGATGGACACACAATTATGCTCTCTTGCTGTATATTAATACGGATTCTTGACATCTTCAGCAGACCTGGAGCTGTCATCGGGCTTTTTGTCTACTTTAATTGAAAATTAATGGTTACTGTGTTACCACGGAAACCGTGGCAATGGACGCCAATAGCGCTCACATATCAAACAGGCACTGGTGGCATTGTCTGTCCGTGTTGACCTTGAAAGTTAAAAGAAAAACTTAAATTAAAACAAAAAAAAAAAAAGAGGAGAGGGGTAGGAAAGAAGGGAATAAAAAAAAAAATTAATAAAAAAACCCCAAGACCCAACAAACCCTTGAAAACAGAACGTTGGACACTGGGAATGAAGGGGATGGAAGAAGAGGAAAGAGGGATGTGAAGGGAGAACTTGGTGCCTTTTGTGTCTTGAGGGGTTTAAAAGGGGGGAGAGCTTCAAAATGAGAGAGGGTGACAAAGCAGAGGAGGATGTTTGAGTCTCCAAACCATCCGGGTGTCTGGTGAGCAGCTCGGGGGCTGCGTGGGGCTCAAGTCCTCTCGTCCCTGAGCCAGGGGTGCACATGGGGCTGTTGGTGGAAACCAGGAAAAAAAAACCCACGTGAAGGAGCCCTGAGGAAGGGAGGGAAGAGTGGAGAGCACTGGGGACAAAGTTAATGGCTTCTGTGGAAATGAGAGAAAGGGGGGAAAAAAAAAGGGGGGGAAGGGGAGGGCCAAGAAAGAGAGAAAGAAGGGAAGGGAGTCCAGATTTGGTTTGCTGGAGCCTGGGTGGCTGCAGAGCCCGTGGATTACAGCAGCCCCCCCAGAGCTCTGGAAAGTGTTTGGGGCCCATCACCTCCCCTGGCTGGGGGGGAACCCTGCAGCCCCTTCCCTCCCCCAGAGATAAGAGCAGGAGGAGAGAGTAGGGGGCACAGAGGGGGGCACCCCCCTCCAGTGTCTGGGTTTGCTCAGCCCCAGGGAGGGCTGGGGAGGGGGCTGGAGGTAGGGACCCTCAGGGGTCGGAAGAAGGTGGGACTTTTTTGCCCTTGAAAATGCAATTTTAGGTGGGGTTTGCTTTCCCTAGCATCAAACTTTTGCTTGTCTCCTCTCTTCCCCAGGGGAAATGAGCTGCTGGTCCCTGAGGGCTGCACCAGGGCCTCGGGCAGAACTGGAACTGGGGCAGGGAGGACCCCAGAGCTGCCTTTGGCAAAGGGAACCTTTGCTTCCCAGGGTATCCAGGCATGGCAGCTCCTTTCTGGAAATAGTAGGAGAAGCAGAGCAGAGTTGTGACACTGCTGACAAGTGGCTGGGTCTTTATTTTGGTGGCACGTTGGAAGATGAGCACGGGACAGGCAGCAGCCATAGGGTGCTCTGTGCCTGCTTGTGGTCCCACTCTCCTGAACCTCAATGAACCTAAATTGACCTGGTT
>NC_044271.1:5988689-6057923 GCF_003957555.1 Calypte anna
ATGGAGAGCCTTGGTGTTTGTTGTGAGTGTGGAGGTGGGGTGTCTGAAGCCCAGAAGATGAGATTTTTGGGAGAAATGACAGAAGGAGCTGGTTTGGTATTTCCCATGGAGTTGTGTTTGATGGATTCCCAGCTGATGGAGAACTCTCCAGAGCCTGCAGACTCCCTCCAGCTCCCATCTAAGGGGTCTCCAGGATGGCATCTGGAGTGGAAAGCAACAAGGGACAAGAGGATTTGGGGTTTGTGACCTCCTGGTTGCTGTGACAGCAGGAGGGGACAGAGGGAAAGAGGTGGCAGGTCCCATGTCTGCCAGGAGAGGCACCTGGGCCCCCAGGAGATCCACCAAACCTCTCTGCACGGGCCAGGTGGAAGAAGAGACCTTGAAACCACGGCTGCTGTGCAGCGAAAGGTTCAGTTGGAAGAGGCAAAAGGGCTTTAAAATGAAATAACCCCAATTAACCTGCAATGAATTCCCAGCCTTTATTTTTTAATGCTTGCAGGGAGAGGAGCAGGACCTGGAGGCTGAGGAGAAGGTTTGGGCTCTTTGTGGAAGGTTGTGAAAATTGCTGGGGCAGGAGGTGGGGCAGGGGAACCAACAAGGTCCATTTTCCCTCAATTTCCAGCTCCAGCCTGCAGTGAGAGCTCCCTGTGACCTGAAGCAGGAAACAATGATTTTACTCAGTGAAATTGCTTAAAAGGACAATTCCATCTCCACTAAAAGTGTTCACGCCTTCAGTGGATGGTTCAGAGTTGGAGCTGGGGTGGCTTTGCAGGGCTGTGATGGCTCCAGGCTGTGAGGAGAGGACTTTGCAGCTTTTGGGTGAATTTGAGCACATTTTTTCCTAATGGTCTCATTGGGGGGATCTCACCTCCAAGACATGAAGGATGCTGGTGCAGCAGGTGAAATGAAGGGCTTACCCCAAACCAGTTGCTGCTGGGTAGCACTGGGGATGTGGGAACCAGCCAAGCAAAGTGCAAATGTGTGTGTAAGGTGTGTGTAATGCATGTGCAAGGCTGGAGGAGCAGTTCCCTGTCAGCAGCTGGGATCATCACACCCAAAGCCTCCAGAGAAGTGGTTTTCATTCAGTTTCATAAGTGCCCAGCCAGATGAGGAGGTGTGTTTGCTAAATTTAAGTGGGACAACTCAACCAGAGCTTTGGGATTCTGCTTGCAGAGCTTGGCTGTCACCACTGACACCCTGATGACACACTGAGTATGGGGACCCAGACCCCTCGAAGGCAGGAGGAGCTTTGGGACTGGTTTCTGGAGGTCTGTGTGAGTGAGCTGGGATCCTCAGAGCAATTTCAGAACCAAAGGGGCACATTCAGCCCTGGCACAGCCCTCCCAAAGCCCACACCAGTGCCTTGGGTGGGGACACTGGTGGCACTGGGACTCCTGTGCCTGTCCAACCAGTGCTGGGTCTCCCCTTGGGTACCTGGTTTGGGCTCTGGGAATAATGCCACCATTCATTTCCACTTCCCTCAGCGATGGGTTTGGGCTCTGGAATGAGCCCAAATGCTGGATGAGGATGAGCCCCCTCCCCAGCACACCCAGTTTGGACCAGGCTAGGTGTGTGCACCTCCCCGAACGTTGGTGACCTCATGCTGCAGACATGGATGAGGTCACTGGGATAATTGCTCTCCCCAAACGCTGTATCTTGCGGGAAGAGGATGTTATGAAGCCGGGAGAACTTGCTAGGGCAAAAAACTACATTGCACACCCCTGGCTGAGAACGTTCGGAGGGGAAACTCAGCAGCAGAGAGTGCCAAGACCTGGGAACAATGGAGTGAAGCTCCAGGGGAATGGCAGGAGAAGAGACAACGGCAGCACCGGGGGAAGCCAGGGGGATAATTGGAGGAGGAAGATGCAGGAGGTACCTGGCAGGAAGGGAGAGGGGCTGTGCAGGGACCTGCCCTCCCCAGGGTGGGCAGAGTGGGATATGCTCACTGAGCACCCCCCCTGATACCCATCTGCGCTGTGCAAGGAGCTCCAAGAGCTTTTCCTCAGTGCTCTGCTGAGCTCTCCATTGCCCTTCCCTTCCATCTCTTCTCCCTCCAGTTAAAACCCTTCTGATGCTGCAGGACAGAGCAGTGCTGATGGCTGGGGGTACACGGGGTGCTCAGCCTGGATGAAACCTCTGCAGCACACCATGCCTCAGTTTCCCTCCTGCAAAACTATGGAAGTGATGCTCTATTCGGCCCATTAAAACTTGGAGAGGCCTTGCTTGCAAAAATATCTCTGCTTGATCCCTCATCTAACCCTCCCTTCCCCTCACCAGGGAAAACTCCAAGATGTTTTATCCTACTGGTATAAAGTCAACCACGGGCTCAAGCTCTTCCTCGCAGCCCTCGCTCATGGGTGGTTTTCCTTCTTCCCATCATTTTTCAGCTGGTTTCTTCTCCCCGCAGCCCCATGACAGGTATTTGAAAAGCTGAGAAAGAGTCCTATCAAAACCTGCCACAGTTATTGGGACGAAGCCAGACTTTAAGGAGACTGAATATGAAGTGAGTGTCACAGGGAACCAAACAAAGAAATAACTTTTGTCACTGCACCAGAAAAGAAAAAACGAAAGTTAGGGCCAAAAAAAAAATAAAAATAATAATAAAAAAAAAAACCTCACAATCTACGGGGAGAAAAAAAAAAATCAACTCTTTTCCTGAATAAAGCAGAAAAAAAAAATGCTGCCGTATTGAGCTGTGACATATGGTTACACAAATAGAAACCCACAGAGGGGAAAAATCATGTTTTCTCTTTCATTATTTATCACTCTCTAACTGTCTCCAGCTGGGTGAGTAAACAGCCTCATTGGGCTGTAATGAGAACAGCCTGCTGCCACTGTGCTCCGGGCTGCCGGAGCCCGACGGTTCGTACGAGCCGCTCTGTCACACACCAGCCCTTGCCTGCCAGGGGACACCGGCCCCCGGCTTGTCCCCAGGGCCCCGGTGGCATCGCCAGCAGCACCGAGGCTCCAGGAGGATGAGGCCGGTGGCCCCCGCAGCATCCTCCCCCGGGTTAGGGAGCGCTAAGTAGGTGCAGGCTGGAGGGGAAATGAAGCGGGGCTGCTCCCGGTTATTGTTCGGGGGAATTATGTGCCCAATTTCCCCCCTGAGCCGCGTTGCAAATTGACTCCTAAGTGTCCCGTGAAATGGCTGCATAATTCGCACATTTGAGAAGCGGTGGCAGGGACGCGTGGGAGCTCCGGGTGCTTTGCTTTGGCTTTGCTTTGGCTTCCTTTTCCACCTCGCTCCCTTCCCGAGCTGGGTTTTTATTCCCACCCCGAGGCTCTCCCAGGGTTTTTCATCGCAGGATCCGGGAGCTCTGCCGGGAGCTCTCTGAACGCATCTTCGTTTTCATCCCATCTTGAACTGCTCCCAAAAGAAAAAAAAAAAAAAAAAAAAAAAAAAGTGAAGTTTTGAAGCTCTCCAGGGACCAGACCTGAGGTCCCGGTCCCGTCCCGCACCCAGAGCCCTGGCAGGTCCTCGGGTGTCCCAGTGAGGGACCTCGGGGATGCCCGGCAGCTGCCCCCCAGCTCCCTGGTCCTGCTCCATTATTTCCTCTTTTGCTTTATTGGGGAGGGGGGATCAGACTTGAAGATTCAGCTCTCTCTGATTAGGTCAGGCTTTGGATTAGGTTCTGAATTAGGTCAGAGGATGGGAGGTTTCAGCCTCCCCCTTGCTTCCCTGCTCCCTCCTGCATCTTTCCTCGGGCAGGGTTGAGCTTCAGCCAACACGGCCACAAGAACCCATAGTGTGGGTGCAACCCCCACAACCCAGCTTCAAGCAGCCCCTGTAACACCCTAAAACCCCCCACACCCCCAAAGTCCTTGCACCCAGCACCCAGCTCAGCACCCTCGGGAAGGTGCAGGCACCAAAGCACTTTGTCCATCTGAGCCTTTCAGGGGGAGAAGGGTTTTTGTCTAAGAGCCAGAAAGTCCTTGAGCATCAGCAGTGGTGCTGAGTGATTTCCCATGAAGATTAACCCATTTCTCAAGTCAAGAACAGCAGCCATCCCCTCTGCGGCGGCGTGAACGGATCCGAGTCCTTCCAACAAATGAGAAACTATCAGTAAATGGAAGTGGTTTTAATGAAAACTGACCCAATTTTGGAATGCCACTTTTCCTTCCACCTCAGGAATAGTCTGTGCCAGAGCTGGAGTGAAATTAGGTCATTGTTGAACAAAGGTCATGAAAGAACATGAAAAGCTTCTCAATGGGAAACCCCGGATTTTATGGCTTTTTGTGGAAATCCCCTCTCAGAGAAAGTTACAGAGTGACAAAAAAGTGCATGGAGCAAATCATCCCTGTGTTCCCCCAGTTCAGCTCACTGGGAGGTTGGGGAAGGAAAAGAAAAGAACCTGGTGAGGTTTGGACCTTTTTTCCCTACAAAATCTTTGCATCCTTCAAACCTGACCATTGCTGCCCTGCTGCAGGATGGGGATTTGGGTGCTCATCCTGAGGGTGCAGGGGGGGGTTGGCTGCTCCTGTGATTCCAGAAGGAATCCAGCCCAGAAGGACGAATTCCCCAGTCCTTGACTTAGCTCTGAGACACCAGCCTTGCTGAATCAAGGCCCTCTTACAAGAAATCCTCACTTATTTTTCACAGCCACCATCTGATGATGGAATCCCTGCCCATTTCCCTGGGAAGTGACTGCAGAGGCAGCTCCGTTCTGCAGAAAACCAGCACAGGTGAGCACAAGGTTTGGAATCACAGATAAAGAAAAGTGAAAGCATGGTGTTGGGCTCACCTGGGAAGGTTTTTCTAAGTGCAAAGGATAGCCAAGGAGCTCTCCTGTGGGATTGGGTCCCCTCAATGCCCTCTCAAGCAGCGACAAGGTGTGTGCAGGCACAACAGCATCCTGAGCATCTTCTGCCTGGTTTTGGGATGAGGAAGGGAACAAGGAGGTCTGATCCTGTGACAGAGGTGACTCTGATCCATTGCTTGACTTGAAGCACCATTTATACAAAACACACCCATTTATACCTCTCTGCAGATGCAAAACTTGCTGCTATTTTCCCCTCTTCAATGGAAGTTTGGTCTCAGTTGCATTTGGTTGCTCAAGGTGCTGGTGGCAAATTTCCCACATGGTCTTGGAGGACAAACTTCCTTCTGTCACTGCCCATCCCTGCTCCTGCAGCCATCCTGTCCCCAGCCATGACACCTCTGTAGGGGTCCAGGAGCCAGCTCAAGGCCACAGCAAGCCCAAGCATGAGGGCTCGTGGCATCTGTCCCTGTTGTCCCCAAGCTCTCTGTGGATGGGATCCCAGGCTGGTGCCAGCCCCAGGGATGCTGCAGTGTTGTTAACTTGAAGTAAGGAGGCAGTGGAGCCCTTGGTGGGGGAAACTGCCTGAAAAGCTCAAACCCTGGCCCCAAACAAAGCACTTTTGTGCTCCTGCTGGAGAGGGAATGGCTTCCTGCCTCCTGCTTTTGGGGGCTGCTTACCTTTTCTTCTATGTCCTGTCCTGCTGCTGGAGCATGAAGCAGGTCAGAGCCTGACCTCTAGAACCTTCCTGCAGCCCCACGTTTCCATCTAAGCACTTTTCAAGCTCAGGACTAGTGGTTGGGCCAGCTCTCCCCCTCCTCCCAGCCACACCATTAGCATCCTCCCTGTGGAAATTTGAATGAATTCTCATCAGACCAAAGTAATCAGCAGGCAGCAAACCTTAATTTTACAAAAAAAGACAAAAAAGAGGCTTTGGTCTAATTGATGGAAAATTGGTCGTTTCTTGTCAGGTTATTGTTCATTTCCCCCCAGCTAATGAATCCTCTCCTGCCAGCCATGCCCAGGCCCAGCCAGCAGCCCCAGCAGCTCTGAGTGGAGCAATTACAAACCCTGCAACGAAAAGGAATCTTTTCATTAATAATAAAATTTCATAAGGTGATGGGATGGAAACTTCAGAAAGGAGCAAGGAAGATGAGCCCACGTCCTGCCTGGCAGCTGTGAGGAGCAGGAGCTACGTGAAGCACTCAGCACCAGGGCACACAAACAAGCAAACAGCATCAAAAAGAGAGAGATGAGCCCATTTTTGGATGCCTTTTCCTTTAATCACCCAAGGTGAGAGTCAGGTAAATGAAGCTGGAGCCCTGGTGCAAATCCAGCAGAGCATTCATGGACTCAGACATCAGAACTGGCTTTTAATGGACTCTCCCTTTATCATGATGTTCTTGGGATGGGGAAAAAAAAAAGAAAAAAACAGATGGATGCTCTTTTCCTTCAAATATTGGCAGCCTAAAGGAAAATAGACCCGTCTTGTGCTAGCCCAGCCACTGTTATTTACAGCTCATGTTGCAGTAGTGCTCTAGGACTTGGTCTGGTCCCATCTTGTTCAGTGTCATCCAAAGACACCTGGGGAGTACCTGGAGTTGTGTCCCTGGTGCAGGGCAGTCCCTGGCCTCCTCATGCTGCTCCACATGCTGGGTCTACACAGGCTAATACGGTAATTTGATAAGCCAGTTCTTCGTGATATGAATCTTCCCCTTCGTTAAAGGGAGGGAAAAAAAAAAAAAAAAAAAAAGAAAAGAAAAAGAAAAAAAACCCATTGCATCTCACAGGGACAGTTCATTAAGCAATCAACTCTTTTAATGAAATATTTCTTTGTTAAAATATTCATTGATCTGCTGTGGTTTTGCATGGGGAAAGGGAAGGACCATGTCCCAAATGCTTTTCTGGTGAGTCTTCCCAAGCAGACACTCAACCCAGTGAGTTGTGCCCTGCAAGTGCAAAGGTGGGGATTCCACTTCAGGCCTTGGCTGGCACCCTCCAGGGAGTCCCCCGGGGCTGGAATGAAGATCTTGGGCTTTCCAGATATTTCCCTCTCCCATTTATCACACTATTAGTGATGGCTGAGATCCCACCAGGTTGGGGGCTTCTGTGGAGGAAGCAGTTGGGGGGATTTCGGGGTCAGCACTGGATCCCAAAGGGTGGTTTTGTGGGGACATCGTGGCCAAGACAGGAGGAAAGCTGAACCAGGAGTGAGCAGAAAGGGACAGGGATGGACAGTGTGGGAAAAAGGAGGGTCCCAAAGGGTTGTCCCAGATGGGTGCGTGGGGACTGGGACTTTTTTTGCACTCACAGGGCAGAGCAGCAAAGATCATTTTACATCCCACAGGGATTTATCCAGGTGCTGTGGTCCTGGTGTAAGAGCAAGGAGGGAGCTGAGAGCACCAGGATGGAAGAGCGTTGGCAGGGAGAAGAAAGAGAGGAAGGGGGAAAAAAAAATAATTATATATTCAAAGGGGAGAAATGAACAACTGCAGACAAAGCACCGAATCTGGCCTCCCCCCCTCCTTTCGCAAACCTTACACCGTGAGTAATCCCCGGCGCTCGGCACCGTGACGACTCAGACAAGTAGTCACTGCGTGCAGGGAAGCATCTCCCCGAAGGAAACAATGCAGACAAACACGGTGAGTGGTGGTGAATGCCGACGTCCTGCTCTGGATGAGTAACGTTATTGGAAAAGCAGATGAATCAAAAAGAAAAAAAAAAGGAAAGAAAAAAAAGAAGAAAAAAGAGAAAGAAGGAAAAGGAAAAAAGAAAGGAAAAAAAGAGAAAAAGAAGAAAAAGAAAGAAGACAAAAAGAAAAAAAGAAAAAAAGAAAAAGAAAAAGAATAAAAAGAAAAAGAAAGAAGAAGAGAAAAAAGGAAAAGGAAAAAAGAAAGAAAAAAGAAAAAGAAAGAAGCAAAAAGAAAGAAGAAAGAAGACAAAGAAAAAGAAAAAAGAAAAAAGAAGAAGAAAAAAAAAAGAAAGAAGAAGAAGAAAAAAGAAAAAAGAAAAAAAAGAGAAAAAAGAAAAAGGAAAAAAGAAAGAAAGAAAAGAGAAAAAGAAAGAAGAAAAAGGAAAAAGGAAAAAAAGAAAAAAGAAGAAAAAGAAAAAAAAAAAGAAAAAGAAAAAAGAAAGAATAAAAGAATAAATAAATAAAAAAAGAATAAAAGAAAAAAAAAAAAAAAAAAAAAAGAAAAAAAAAAAAAAAAAGAAAAATTGAAAAGTGAAGGGGGAAAAAAACCCCAAACAAATCAAAGCGGGGGGGGGAAGGAGAGATAAGCCAGGTCCCTCTTGTCACCATGTGCTGGTGACACGGTGTGGAGTGGCATGTGGGCTCCCGAGTAAGGTGATCCGGGGCTCGCAGGCTCCTTCCCCTCCTGTGCGGAGGCTTTGTAGGCACGGAGGAAGATTGCTGACTGTCTGCAGCCCCCTGCACCGCATCCTGTCCTCCGGCTCTGGGACCTGCCGGGGGCTTCACCTCCCCCCTGTCCCTCCTTTAACTTCAGCTCCCAGCTGAGCCCCTTCTCTACCTCTACAGGTTGGGGAAACTGAGGCAGGGAACAGCCACAAGCCAGAGGGACTGCAGAGCCCATACCAGAGCGCTGGAGCTGAGCTCGGGATGCAACATTTCCCTGATATTCTCTATTTTGTGCAGCTCCAAAGCAAAGCCCCAGACAGATCCCCCCATCCCTGGGTGGGGGGGCTCAGAGGGAAAACCCCGCGGGGTTTTTTTGGCCAAGGGCAGTGGGGGTGACACGGGCCGGGGGTGACAGCGATCCCGGCCCTCGGGCAGCTCCTGTCGCTTTAAAAGGGAGCCAGGAGCCTCTCATCAACTTACAGGAACTCCGTGCATCATTTCTTCGCCTTACGCAAGAGGCGAGCGGGCTCCAAAAGCTCCGCGGCGGCCACGGCCTCGCCAGCACGTCCGGGCAAAGCTGGATTCCTCTGGGTTCTGGGGCCTGAACGGGCCACAGCAACATCCTCCCCCTCCCCGGAGGTTCTGGGGGTCTCCCCCAGCTCCCCCAGGTCTGTGGATGCAGCGCCCAGAGCTTGGGGTTTATCCTGGGGAGGATGATCCTGTTCCCTCCTCCAAGGTGTGACGCATCCTGCGGGGATGCTCAGGGGGCAGCTGGGTGCCCCCCCCTCCCCCAGAGGGCTAGGGTCTCCTTGGGACCCCCCAGCTCTTCCAGATCCGTGGATGCAGCGCCCAGAGCTGGGGTTATCCTGGGAGGATTGATCCAGTTCCTTTCTCCAGGGGTGGACACATCCTGCGGGATGCTGCTCAGGGGTAGCTGGGTTCCCCCCCTCCCCAGAGGCTCTGGGGGTCTCCTTGGACCCCCCAACTCTCCCCCAGATTTGTAGATGCAGCGCCCAGAGCTGGGGGTTATCCTGGGAGGATTGATCCTGTTCCCTCCTCCAAGGGGTGGACGCTCCTGCAGGGATGCTCAGCGGGCAGCTTGGTGCCCCCCCTCCCCAGGGGCTCTGGGGTCTCCTTGGGACCCCCCAGCTCTTCCAGATCCGTGGATGCAGCGCCCAGAGCTGGGGGTTTATCCTGGGAGGATTGATCCGGTTCCTTTCTCCAGGGGTGGACACATCCTGCGGGGATGCTCAGGGGGCAGCTGGGTGCCCCCCCTCCCCAGGGGCTCTGGGAGTCTCCTTGGGACCCCCCAGCTCTCCCAGATCTGTGGATGCAGCACCCAGAGCTGGGCTTTATCCTGGGAGGACTGATCCTGCGGGGATGCTCAGGGGGCAACTGGAGAGAGGGACCCCAGGGTGGGGGGCTGGACTCTGGGGGGTGTCAAACACCCCAATTTCAGAGGGTGCTGCAAGAAGGGAATGAAAATGGCTGGTATGGTTTTGGGTGGGAAAAGAGCTTTTCTGCTCCTCTGTTGACATTTAGACCTTAGAATCTGGGGGCTCAACCATCAATTCCCTCCTCAAAATACTGCTCTGGGAAGAAAAAAGTAACTTTCTTCCTTTGATCTCCCTATTTTCCCAATTTTCTCTTTCTCTTCTTCCCAAATGTTTTTATCTTTATTTTGCCTTGAAAGGAGGAGGAACAGAATCCAAGGAAGGATCCTTTGCAGGCAGCAGAGGAGTTCAGGGGACTTGTTCACATCACCAGATACATCTTTATGGATGCTCATGAGCATCTTTAGATAAGTCAGGTTTTCTTCTTGAAGTTACTTTTCCCATAGAAGACAAACCAGAAAACAAACCAGATGTTCTCCACTCCCCATTTGCCAGAAATGGCCAATCCATGGCCAAAAACCAATCCATGGGCAAAACCTGTGGCAAATGGGCTATGGCTCTGGGTTGGAGAGGACTTTCCTGGAAGGATGAGGATGCTGCCTGGTTTGAAGCTGCTTTGCCTTGAGTGGGATTTAAGACAAATCCAAACTGACCTTTTCCACAGAAGATTTCAGCTTTCTGTCAAGCTTACATTAACCTGAGAATGTTTCCAATGCAGGCAAGCACAGGATGGAAAACCTTTGATTGAAAATGTTCAGATTTCCAATATCCTGGTGAGAAGAGCAGGCACATTCCAGAGGAGAGAAAAAAAAAAAAAATCCACCAACTTTGCCAGGAAAAACAATTTCCCACAAATAGGAGTCTGAGTATTGATTGTAAAGGTGAAGGAGTGAGGATGAGCTGGAATATTTCCTAGAACTTTCTCACCAAAATGGTTAATCCAAGAGCTATCAATCCTACTGCCACTCATACACCCATTGGAGGTGATGCCCAAAGCTTTGCCCATTCCAGAGGAAAAAAATTCTTCCTTTTCCTCCTCTTCTCTCTCTGTTCAGCTCTGGAACACGATCACCCTTGGTCTCTTTTGCTGTCACCCTCCTGGGAATCTCCCTGCAGCATCCCTGATGTCCCCATGACCATCATGGCCATGCCAGGAGTGAGGTTGTCCCTTGGAGACCAAAAACCCCCTGAGCAAACCCTGCCCAAAACCCAAGCAAGCTGTGTCTCCTCACCCAGATTCCTGCTCATCCCTAGGCTTTTTTTGGTTGGTTTTATTTAATTTTCTTTTTCCTGAACAAAAAGGGATCTTTGGGCCACGCTGAATTCACAAACTCCCCTTGGTGGAAAGCTGCCCATGTCTTTTTGTGCAAATCCTTCTTGCTCAGCTGCTATTTGATGTCTTCAAAGGGGCTATTCTTATGTTGAGAAAAGAGGGCAAGCAGAGGTTTGATGAGGCTCGTCACTCAAAGCCATTTTTCCTTCAGAAAAGTGCCAGTTTGGGATATAAAAAAAAAAACCAAAACAAACCCCAAAAAAACCCAACCCAAAATATTCTGGTTTTCATAGGCTGGTGTTTGGCTCATAAAGTTAGAACACCAGGCTGTATTAAGACTACAAAACTGGGGAGGGGAATGGGGGAAAGAGCTTTTATATACCTGGGAAGGAAATAAAAACTCCTTGAACCCACAAAAATGCCTGAAGAGAATCAGGCAGGGGCAGGCTCAGGGACTTGCAGTGCCTGTGGTGGGTCAAGGTTTCCTCTAGGAATGCTGATGGGACACAGGAGAGCAGCAGAGCTTGGCAGAGGGAGCAAACTCATGGCACAGGGTAGCTCAGAGCTACCAAAGCTCCCTGGGGTTTCCAATGTGCTGGGAGGGATCTGGGCTGGGGGGGATGGAAGCTGCTTCACTTCCCATGGGGTCCCTGGCCCTGAAATGGGTTGGGGTGTCCCATCCTGCAGAATTCTGAGCTTAGGAAGGGCTCTCAGTGTTTTCAGCCTTTTTAATGTCTTCTTGAATATTTCCTTCTGAGCAAATCATAGGATCATCAAATCCCAGACTGGTTTGGGTCGGGAGGGACCTTAAAGCTCATCCAGTGCCACCCCTGCCATGGGCAGGGACACCTCCCCCAGCCCAGGGTGCTCCAAGCCCCATCCAACCTTGGACACTGCCAGGGATGGGGCAGCCACAGCTTCTGGGGCCACCCAGGGGCCCAGCACCCTCACCCCAAAGAATTTCTCCCTGATGCCCAACCTCAATCTCCTCTCTTCCAGTTTAAAGCCTTTCCACTCCTGCTATAGCCACATGCCCTTCTAAGAAAACCCTCCCCAGATTTCCTGGAGCCCCTTCAGGTGCTGGAAGGCCACTGGAATAGGTGAATAAGAGGAAAAAAGCTTTCTCAATGGTTGCTGCAAGGCCCCAGGAGGTGGCAAGCATCCCAGCTTGGCTGATCCCCATGGGAGTTTCCTGGATGCTGCTTCACCACCCCAGTCGTGGATCTCAGGGGTCACCTTCCCACAGCACAGCCCCAGCAGAAACTGGAAGACATTTGGGATGGGACAGAAGTCTTGTGCCACACTGGTGTTTGCTGCCCACCACAGGGAGCTGAGCCTTGCAGGAAATCCCCTGCCTTTGATGGAGCAAACACCACCAAAGCCTGGGAGCATGGAGAGGGATGGCTGGAGGTTTCTTTACATCTCTTCTTTCAGGACAAGGAAAAGGGGAAAGCTGCCCCTTCAGGAAAGTAAATGTGCTGGGAGGAAGCAGAGCCCTCCCCTGCCTGCAGCATGGGAGCTGCTGCACTGAGCTTCTGAGAAAAGGGTCCTGGGGAGCTTCTTCCAAGAAAGTCAGGCTCTGTCACCATTCTGCAGATGGGGGTCTGCAGCAAATGGGTGCCCCAGAGCTGTCTGAAAACAAACTGAGCCCTCAAATAAATCCCAGGCCTCCAAAAGCCTTAGGTTAGGACCTGGATTTAAGGCTAAGCAGAGCCTAGGAAGCAGCCCAGGGCTCCCAGCCAGCCCTGCCCTCCCCCCTGTGCTGTTTGTCACCTTTAGGGAAGACTTTCTGGGGGGAAAAAAATGATGGGTTTGCTGGGATCTTTGCTAGAGCCACCAGGACTTGTAGCTGGTGAGGGATAAGTGTTCCCATCCCACAGGAACTCTCAGAGGCAGACTCTTCATTCAAGAAAAGATTGTTATTGGTTTTTAAAATAGCTTTCCCACAAAAAAAAAAAAAAATGAAACCAGAAAGGGAAAAAAATCCAGGTGGCTTGAAATACTTTTTATTCCATTTTCACTTTTTAAAGCTATTTTATCTGTTCATAAAATGGAAATTTCAGAAAAGCTACTTTTGAAGTGGAAAAGAAAAAAAAGGAGGATGTAGAGTGGTGGCACTTTGGTGCTATTGAAACCTGCTGGCTGTGGCATGCAGCAAAAAACTTGATTTTACTCCTTCCACGTGAGATTTAGACCATCCATCCCCAAACTTACAGGTCCCGGTGGCAGGTGGGGATGTCACCTCCCAAAAGGCAAGGCCAGAGTGCTGAGCCCTCCTCTACAGCCACTGACACCTCCCCGACTTGCTCTCAAGTGACCCCAATAATTTGGGGTGATAATTTGGGGTCCTGCACCCCGGTGCTGGTCTGGGTCCAGCAGCCACAGGGAGGTTTGGGCCCTCCATCCCAATGTTTGGATCCTGCTCTTGAGTACTGGTTTGGGTCCAGAATCTGTAGCTTGGACTCACTGTCCAGAAGCTGTTTGGGTCCAGCACCCCAAGGTGGGCTCTGGGGACCCCCCCCTACCAATGGGGTCATAGAACTGGGCTGGGGCCCACCAGCTCAGAGACCTGCTGTTCCCACCAGTAAACTGGTACCAGTGACTCTGTCCCAGCTCTTTCTCCTACACGCCGTGGGTGGAGATGTGTGTGTGTGTCCCCGACCACCCCGTGCCTCAGTTTCCCTGCCCCAACTCCCCCCACCACACACACCCAGCGAGCCTCAGGGCATCGCTTTACCCGGGAGACCAAACGCAGCAGAAACCAATTAGCGCAGGCGTTAATGAGCAAAACGTGGAGGGGGAAAGACCGGGGCACACCGCACGGATCAGGGGGGGTGTGTGTGCGTGCGTGTGTGCATGCAGAGCCGGGGGGACAGACACGCCTCCTACCACCACCCCCCAAAAAAAAAGAAAAAAATTAAAAAAATAAAGAGGCGGGGGAGGGTCACGTCCCCCTCCCCGCGGGTGGGGAGCAGGAGGAGGAGGTGGAGGAGGAAGAGGGGGGGGGCCGGGCGGGGAAAGCGGCTGCACCTGCTTTAGAGGAACTATGGTAGGGCGGCCGGTGCCCGCCCCGCGCCGCCGCGCCCGCGCCGCCGCTGCCGCCGAGCCGGACCCTGAGCGCGGCGCGTACGGCCCCGGCCCGGCCCCGGCCCCGGGCTGCTCCGCTCGGCCCTGCCCGGCCTGGCCCGCCCCGCGGGGCCATAGGGGGGCGGCCCCCCCGCTGCCCGGCAGCCCCCCGCCATGCCGCGCCGCTCCTGAGCTCCTGGCAGCCCCGCCGCGGCCGCCCCGTCGAAGTTTTTTTTTTTCTTTTTTTTTTCTTGTTGTTTTTTGGTTTTTTTTAATTTTTTTTATTGGGGTGGGGAGTGAAGGTAGTGGAGGGGGTGGGGGTGGGGGGTTGGGGGATCGGGGAGGCGGTGAGAGGTACCCGGACCCCGCATGCCCGCCGCGGACCCCGGCGCTCGGAGCCACCAGGTGGGTGAGAGCGGGGCGGGAGGGTCTGTGCGTGTCCCCACTCCCCGCCGCGGGGGTGCAGCTGCTGCCGGGGGAGGAGGGGCGGTCGGGACAACTCCCCCTCACCCCCAGGTCCCCATCCCCATCGGCAGGTGTGGGGCGGGCGGGGGGCACTGGCCGTGTGTTTCCCCCTTCCCGGGAGTGCGGTGGCTCCGTCCCCCGCTCTCGGCCGCGGCGCGCTCGGAAGTTTGTTGCGGCGCCCGGACAAAGGGAGAGGGGCCGGAGGCTCGGTGAGCGGGGGGGACACCGGGGCCTGGGTGCATACCGGGGAGGGGGGGGTTCTAGTGTGTGCGCGGTCCCCTCTGCTCCCTCGGTTCGATGCTCCCCGGGCAGCCGTGGGGGTCTCCGCCACCCCCCCACCCCGAGGCGTTTCCCCGGTCGGTGGAAGGGGGGGGGGGGTTGCAGCCCCCCTCGGGAAGAGGGGGGGGGCGGGCACCGGGAAACTTGTGCTGCCGCCGGAGAGCCGTGCTGCCGGTGCCGGCTCCAGACCTGCCTCTGCCCCGGCGCCTTCGTTGGGGTCCCGCACCCCCGGACGGGGGGTTTCGTACTGAGGGGGGGAGCACAGCAGCCCCAGCCCACCCTGGCGCTTTCTTTGTTGATGCTTCCTATTTTTCCTTCCATCTTTCTTTTCTCCCGAGCAGTTTTATTTTCATTCCAGCTGCCTTGGGGGGGGGGGTGGTTCGGGTGGGTTGTTTGGTTTTGTTTTTTCCCCATCTTCTCCCCCCTCCCGTTGCCTTTTACCTCAGCCCCGCCGCTCAGTGCTGAGGAGTGGCCCAGCGGGTGCCATTCCCTCCTTGGAGAGAAATCAGTAAGTCATTCCCAAGTTTTGAAATTACTGGGAGAAAGCAGGAGCAGCAGCAGCCGCCGTCAACCTGCAGCCAGCCCGGCCGTCACTCCAGCAGCGCCCCGGGAAAACCCTCCACTGGGTCTAAAATAATAACCCAACCTGCAAGGTGAGGGGAGAGGAGGACAAGTACAAGGCTTCGGATGGAGCTGGAGGATATTCCCAAGAAATTCCCGCAGGTTTGGATTCTGGAGTGGGGGGGTTTAGGGCAGCTGGCTGCGCGGCGGAGCTCCTGCCCCGCGTTTCATTCTTTGCCTGCGCTTCACCCGGTTGCAAAGTTTTGAGAAGGTTTTGCTGTGGCTTTGTTTGAAAAGGGAGCAAGGTTGGGGTGTTTTTTCCAATGATTTTTTTCTTTTTTTTTGGAGTGGGGGGGTTTCTATCTATGCCTGTGGGAGGTCTCGGCGGGCTGGCTGGGACCCCGCCGGCGGCGACTGCTTAAGAATATCAGGGATAATAACGTGTTTGGAAAGAGAGGTTTTTTTTATTATTATTAGGGGGCTGTCGTCTTCTGGGAGTTGAGAAATTCCTGGGCAAATATCATTTAGCAAAGCTGGCGATGGGTCACTGGGAGCCTCTTTCATCCCATTCCCACCCCGGTGTCTGCCTTCGTTGCGAGATGTTCTCCCGGCGAAGTTCAGCTCTTTCTATTCTTCCCTTCTCCATCTCCCTCGGCTGTGTGATAAACAAATGTGCCTCTGTCTCTTCTCCCCTCTCCCCCTCTCTCCAGCTAAAAAAGAAAAGGCACTTGGGGAAGTGGTGTGTTAGCAGCGGGTTGTTCTGAAGATTTCTTTTGGTGGTAGGAAATCTGGTTTGAGTTGGCAGGAGCGTTTCGAAGGTGTGGAGGGGAGAGAACAAGTGGAGTGTAATTGGTTTTTCTTTTTCCATTTGGGAGTGATTCTTTTTCTCCTTTCCCTTTTAAAAAAAAAATTAAAATAAGTTCAGGGCTGTCTCCCTCTCCCTCTCTCCCTTCCCGTGCACTTTTTAATATATCTAAAAAATGTGCATAGGGGAAGGCAGGAATAATTCACAGGCATCTGCAAACTCCACTTTGCTCGGGCTGGTGGTCGGGAAGTGCTCGCTTTGAAAACTTGGGCTAGGTTGGGCTTTTTTTTCCCCCTCTTCTTAGTATAGTCCTAGAGGAATTTGTGTCTGAATTCCTTCCCGGGATGGCTCTTCAGGCAGCTCTTCCATCCCCATCACTCTTCGATACCCAGAGATTTGCCTTTTACCACACTCACAACCAACTTAGCATCGAATTAAGACCTCACTTTTCCGCCAGCATTGTAAAGCTGTGGGGCATACAATAAAAATGTTATTAGTTTCTGTATTAAAAGGTTGGGTTGTTTTTAACCCAAACCAGAAGTAGGATTTACTTTTACAAATTTCTTCTTGTGTGTTAAAAATTTACACGAGCAACGTGTTACGCTGGGGAGCAGGAATTTGGTGTTAAATCAGCCCAACATGTGTCTCGCCCAGGCGGGGTGACCCTGGTCCTCCTGTGTTTGCAGGGACATGTTCCCTTCCGTGCCTCCTTGTCTTCTGGATTAAAATGTAGCAAACTCTCAGGCTCTTGTGAAATCCAACTCTTTTATTTTATTTATTTTTTTTTTCATTATTTTTTTAATTCCCACCCCACCTTAAAGTCAGTCAAAAAATCCAACAAGCAGTGGGTGGATGGAGGAAATAATCAGCTTTGGAAAATTTCCCCTGCTCTGCTTGCTTTTTTTTTTCCTTTTTTTTTTTTTTCCCCCCCCCTCTTTCCCTTCCAGGTCAATTAAATAAAACAGGGAAAGGGGGAATCTGGAGGGGGAGAAGGGACAAAATTTCCTGTGCTAAGCTGGGGAGCTTTTGTCCTGGCTGTGAAGCCCTGGGTGGCTCCTGCCTTTCTTCTGCCCTTTGTGGTGCCGGGGCTGGGGGCGAGGCAGCAAAGAGCTCCCTGCACTTAAATAATAGTTCTGCTTTGAGATGCTCCTTGGCTCTTTTTAATTTTAATTGATTAGTTGGTGGCTGGTTTTTCTCAGGGGTTCCCACCCCAAGCTCCTTCACTTGGGGTTTTTGGTGTGGGGATGAGGTTGCTCCTGTTCCCAGCATCGCTCCCGTGGTAAAACCGCTCCCAAAAACCCAGCGCAAAGTTGGACTCGATGCGGGGGAGAAGCACAGGAGAAGGGGAGTAGTGTGGAAAATCCCCCTCCCCAGGTCCCTTTTAACCTGGGCAATCCAGGGATGGGTCACCCCACAGGGTCCCAGCCCCCAGCGTGGGGTGGGGGGCAGCTGTGGGTGCCCCCCTGCTCGCTGGTTTGGGGAAAGGGTGAGGGAAGGAGGATGGGATGGAGAGCGCCTGGGTGAAGGGAGGGCTGGGGCTTTGCATGCCTGAGGGGGGGGCAGAAAGCTGAGCAAACGCAGTGAAATGAAAGAAAACAGATTAAAGTTGCTGCTGGGGGGAGGTGGGGAGAGAGCTGATACCCAGACAACCCCCCCCCCTGCCCCAAAGCAAAAAAAATTATATATTTAAAAAAAAATATCTCTGCATGCTGTGTCCAGCCACGGGTCACCTCCCTGCCCTCTGGGGAAGAGGAGTGACCGTGGGTTTTACATCCTCCTTGGCAAGGGGGGATCAGGGTGCATTTAAAAAAAAAAAAGAAATCTGTGCACTGTATAAAATCAAGTGACACTAAAATATCCACTCCGGGCCCTCGCCCTTTCTCTCCTAATAACCCGGCAGGAATGCAAGTGCACTCAGTTGTGAAGTTGCTGCCGGGAGATCCCGGGAGCTTTTCTTTTCTGTGGCTGGAGAGGGGGATGCTTTGAGTCTGCTGATGTTTGTGTCTCGCTGTGGGGCTGGGGGAAAGGGGGGTGGCCAGGCACCGGCTTTCAGGATTTACTTTCCTTTTATAATTTTTTTTTTTTTTCCCTCTCCCTTTTTTTTTCCCCCCTCTTTTCTTGTTGCTCCAGCAAGGGGGGAGCGAGGCCGGAGGAGCAGAGGTGCAGGGTTGGCTTTGCCTTTGTGGCAGCAAGGTGGGGGGCAAAGCCATCCCCCCAGCCAGGACTGGGGCTCTTTCTTCCACCCAGAGAAAGGCGGGAGAGCCTGGAGGTCCCTGCCTTTTCTTT
This sequence comes from Calypte anna, assembly GCF_003957555.1. Taxonomy (NCBI): domain Eukaryota; kingdom Metazoa; phylum Chordata; class Aves; order Apodiformes; family Trochilidae; genus Calypte; species Calypte anna. Next base: position 6,006,934 of record NC_044271.1, read on the forward strand.
TGCTCGTTTAAAAATTAATACACATTTCTGGGGCTTTGCATCGTGTTTAGGGAAATTCTCCAAGTTAGGGAAGGGAAAAGTGGGGTTTGGGGGGGGGGGGAGGGGAAGTTTCCCTCTTTGTCCCCCATCTCCACTTTGTCCCCCATCTCCATAGTGGTTTGGAAGCCCAGGAGAGCTCCCAGGTTGTGGCTGGCAGGTGGTTTGGGGAGGTTTCACAGGGGATGCTTCTCACTGCTCACACCCCAGAGTCTCCCTGTGTGCTTTTGGGGGGGTCCCACCTCCTCCTTGGGGGCCACCCTGGCTTCATCCTGGCTTTGCATCGGGGCTCCCGAAATGACCCTGCTGCTACCTCGCCATCACCTGCCACTTCTGGAAGTGGAAACTTGAAATTTCCTGTCCCGTCCTCTTGGATTTCCAGCTCCTCCAGCGTGGGGGTGATGAGGGGCACCTCATAAACGTGGCTGGGAAGGGGGGGGGGAACACAAGCTCTGAGCATCTTCCCCGTGGAGGGGTGAGCTCTGTGTTAGCGGGAAAGGGAGGAGAGAAAGGAGGAAAATTAAACCTACAAATTCACTTGGAGGTTGGAAAGCAATGTGTTTGCCTTGAAAGATGGAAAAATCCTCTGTGTGCCACTTCTGGAGACCCCCGGGGGCACCTGAGATGCAGATTTTATTGCAAATAAAACCCAGGGCAAGGAGTTGCCATCAGGATGGTGGCCACGGGGTCTTTGGCCAAGGAAGCTCTGCCCTGCCAGCCGCTGGGAGAGCGGCGTGGGGAAGGACTTGCACCCATTTTATCATCTTGCAAAACCTTCTCCCCCACCCCCCTGCTTGCTCTGCTGCACCTTTTAAAGTCCCATAAAACTTGTAGATCAAGAAGGGGCTGGGCAGAGCATGAAAAACTTCCTAATTTATTTTTTCCCCCTCCTCTGCTGCAAGTGTTTGTTGTGTGGAACCCAGCAAAGACGCCGCTCGAGGGGTTTTATTTTAACTTCTAATTTCAACCTCTCTTGGCAGTCGCACGGGTGAGTCTGGGAGAAAACAAGTTGCTGATAACCCGACTGGTGGTGACAAAAAAAAAATAATAATAATAAAAAAAAAATGAGTTAGTGAACAAAACGGCATCGGGGCAGGGGAAAAGGAGGAGGCAGAAGCTGCAGAGCAGGAGAGCTGCTCCCTTCCGAGGTCGGCAGCACGATGCTGCGGAGGAAAACACAAACCCCTCCGTCTGCCACGTTTTGTTTTACAAAGATCCTGCTGGAGGAGAGATTAGATCCTGCTGGAGGAAAGATTGGATCCTGCTGGAGGAGAGATTAGATCTGGGCAGGCAGGGAAGTCGGGCAGGGATTACGATGCCTTGCGCCGGCAGCACGGAGGTGAGCGCAGGGCTTGTAACGGGACCTGGATCCCCCCCAGCAAACCAGCCCAGCCTGGCACAGGCAGCTGGGAGCCTCTCTTCTTGGTTTTTAGGGGGAAAAAAAAATAAATAAACCAATCTTGTGTTTGCAATCTGCTTTCCTGAGCGCTCCTCTCGGGTACAGCCGGTGTCGGGGTTTGCCAGCCCCAGGTGACATTTGGCATCCAGGTCTCCTGCCCTGGCAAGTTGGTAACAAGTCTTTCGAGGGGTGTTCTGGTGGATACCCTCCTCCTGTGGGGTTGGGGCCAGCTGAGCAGCAAAAACACAATTAGTTTTTAGGGAAACAGAGTGGAGAGTGGCTGTGGGAGCGAAATTTCTTGTGGTCCTCACGGCTCAGCTCTGCCGGGAGCTCCTGGGTGTGTTTATCAGAAGCAAAAGGTGCAGTAAAAAAACTTTTTTTTTTTTTTTAGGGGGGGGATATTATTATGAAAACAGTGAAAAGGTAAAAAAAAAAATTAGAAAGAAATTAAGGTGTTAGAGGAGGAAAAAAATCCCATGGGGAGGCTCTAGTTTGGAGGTGACTTAGAAGCTGTTTTTTCTCCCTCGTCCTCTTCTCCTCCACCTGAGGTGGCTTCAGTGAGGACCTGACCCTGGCTGGAGAACCATGGGTGAGGCTGGGGAGCACTGGGGTGGTCCTGGGGCTGGTGAGGAGAAGACCCCCATGTGATGGGTACATTCTGTGTGTGTCGTGGGGGCTGTAGGGCAGCTCCCGGGGGTGATGGGGATGGTGTCTGTGTTTGCTTGGGCACGGATGCTCCTGCATCAACCAACCTGGGGGTGCAGAAGGGCTGGGGTGGGTCAGAAGGAGCGGGTGGTGTTGAAACAACTTAATTTAAGACACCTTTGCTGGGTCAGCAGCCGAGCTGGGTTTATCTGCTGGGATTTCACTGCGCCGAGGTGGAAAACACCAAAGGTGCCGCCGGGGCAGCGACCGCTTCCCGTGTGCTTGGGCTGAACATCTCACCACGGAGTCACCTCGGGGTGCCAGGAGATGTCAAAGCCCTGACCCCCAACCCCTCTGACCGCTTACTTGCTTCCTCTAAATCTGTTTATTCCACAAGCTTTGGATTTTAGGTGAGTGTTATCTTTTTGCCTGCTTATCGTCAACGCGTGAGCTGGGGAGGGTCCCGAATTTGTTTGCTTGTGGTGAGAGGTGGATGGGAACCACCAGGAGAAGCTGGTGTGGGGTTGGTAAGAGGTGTCTTTAGCCTAAGAAAAAAGAGGCAGTGGAGGAAGGTTTGAAGTAGGATGCTTAAAACAATATGTACAGCCAGGACCTGTGCTTGTGAGCAAAGGATGTGCTGGGATCCTGTCTGCCCGGGAGCATCTCCTCCTGGTGGACCCTGGGCTTTGGTTCTCAGCCTCTGAGTTGTCTGCTGCTGCCTTTTGGTGGGAGTGTGTTTGCCCAGTGACTTTCTGGCCCACGGGAAAAGCTCACGGAGCTTGCAGCAGGCTTGTGGCTCAGTTGGGTGCTACACAGCACATGCCAGGATTGTGGCACATGGGTTGGATCGGCCACCACAGGATGAGGATTCTGGTATGGGACATCCTGCTATGGCCACACGGTCCTGAGAGGATGTTCCTGGCTGCAAGGCTTGTCACTGAATGCTGTGGGGACATGAGGTTTTGGGGGCAACCTTGGCTCCTGGTTTCAGTGATGACTTCGTGGCTCGATTCCATGGTGATGGATGGTAGGGGACAGCAGGGGACAGCAGGGGACATCTTGCTGCCTCCCAGAGCAGGGGGAAGGTACCCACTGCAGCACTGGCTGTCTGGCAGAGATGGAGAAATTTCTTGTTGAGTGTTGGGAGGTTTGGGCTGAACTGGACCAGGGCTGGAGGGCAGAGACCTTGTGATGGGGAGGGAAGAGCCGTCTCATGGTCTGAAGCTTCCCATCTGGTGTCACATCCCCTCTGGGGCTGTGTCCTGGCTGCTACCTTGCCACAGAGCTGCATGGCACTGGGAGCCCTTTAAGAACTCAAAATATTTTTTTTTCTTGGTCTTCTCCTCTCTTCTCCCAAGGGAGCTCCATGACCCCAGCAGAGACCCAGTGCTACATCCCATGGCCCTGTCGTGGGCAGAAGGAGGCAGGGAGATGCTTTGTGCCACCCAGGGGGTTTCCTGGTGGGTGGGTGTCACCTGGGTCCTTCCTGCAGAGCCCAGATCTCCCCCTCATCCCTCCAGGATGCAGCCAGACCTGCCAAGGGGAAGGAAATTCCCTGGAGCATGGGGTAGCTTGAATCTGGAATACAAATACGGTGTTGTTTGACCTATTAAAAAATGGAAGAAAGAGAGAAAATAAAGGTGGGGTGGGGGGTGAGCAGCCTGGAACTTTTGTGACAGGAAACCTGGCTTTTAAAAATGTGCTGGGGCAGGTGTAGTTATAAAAAAAAAAAAACAAAAACCATTTATTTTACCAAGATGGATTTGGGTGGAGGCAAAACCACAGTTTTCCTAAGGTGTTGTCTCCAGCTTTGCCTTTCACCAGGGACGTTTCCAAAGTATTTCCCCCTTCCCAACCTGTTTTCCATGCCTGCACTGAAGTTGTTTCCTTCCCAGAGCTTTTTATGCTGCATTTCTGCAACGGGATGTGGTTTGTTTTATGGGCAGGGAAGGGTCCGTCCCCCCCCATCTCCTGCTCGTGCTTGGCTGGGGCTCTGCTGGGAGCAGGGTTTGGGGAGCCAGGCTGCGACTGCACTGCCTGGCACAGATGTTTCACCCTTAATAAATTAAAACTTCAAAATCATCATGATTTCTCATTTGGAAAACAAAAGGGGCGTTTGTCCCCTGCTGTGTGGGTAAATCTGGGGCTGGGGGAAGGAGGAGGAGGAGGAGGAGGGTGCTGCTGGGTGTCCCATCATTCCCAATTTGTCTCAGCCTCTCAGCACCCATGGTGGGAGCTATCCCAGTTTCTGCAGCAGATCCCAATGGATGGGGGCAAAACCCCCAAAAGCACTCGCTGAGCAAAGTGCCCTGGGAAAGGCTCCAAAGCTGCCAGCACAGGGGTTGCTGGTCCCCTCTGTCCTTTTGGAAGGGATCAGGATCAGGTGCTTTGTTGCTCCTTGAATACCTGCAGAATTCCATCAGATCCAGTGTGACATCAGCTGGGGGATATGTGTGTGTGATTTTGCACATCACTCCCAGCTGATGGAGGTTTTGGGGTGTCTGAAGGGGGAGAGAAAAGATCCCCAGTGTGCACCCTGTGCATGGGAACCTGGCTGTGGTTTTCCTCTTCTGCAGGGTTTCTACCCAGAAACGTGGGGAATGGGAAGCTTGAGCATTGCTGCTGTGTGGGTGGGCAAATGCCACCCCCCCAAAGTGCCCCTGGAAAGTCTTGGAGCAAATTTCCCCAAAATTGAGGTTTGTGGTGTATTTTGGTGAGGGGAGATGGCTGGTCAATCAATTCACTCGTGAAGAAAACAGGTAAAAGAAAATATCCTGAAATCCATCCCTGTGAGGGGAGGGTGTGAGCGTGCTGGAGAAACCCCCAGCAAGAGATTTCTGCTCGAGCTCCACTTCTGAGGCACAGGAAAGTGTTCATTTCATCCTTCTTTTGCTGTGGTAACAGGCAGAAGATCTGTGCTGAAATTTGGGTCTGTGTTTCCCCAGCTCCTCCACTCACCTTGGCCGTGGGTTCGGTGCTATTGGGACTGGCCCAGCTCCTCTGAACAGTACAATCCCCAGGGCTGGGTTCTGCCTGCCCTGAAGGATGCTCAGAGCTCTGCAGATGGGGCTGTATTCAAGTTATTAATATTTCTCCTTTTCAACCAGGTTTTTATTGATACCTAGCAAGGCAGAAACCTGCTTTTAGGGTCTGTTTGAATAACCCCAGAAGCCTTTCCCTTGATGCTGGTGGGCTCGAGCCCTGAACAAATGGCCTTTTCCCTGGGAAATGGAGCTATGGCTCTGAATCTGGGTCAGGTTTCAGAGCTGTGGGGTCAGTCCCATCAGAGCATCAAACACTGCTGTGTCCCTGCACCCGTGTTGGAGCAATTCCCTTCTGCTTTAAAGAGGTGGTGGGTTTAAAATAATCCCTGATGGAAAGGCCAGTCCCTTGAGAAATGCCAAGAGATGAAGTTTGCCGGGCAAGGAGGGGGCTCGTTTGGGGACTGATGGTGGTTTTTTGGGATTGATGGTGATTTTGGGGGAATTGATGGTGATTTTGGGGGGATTAGTGGTGATTTGGGGGGATTGATGGTGGTTTTTGGGATTGATGGTGATTTGGGGGGAATTGATGGTGATTTTGGGGGGATTGGTGGTGTTTTGGGGGGGATTGATGGTGTTTTTTTGGGATTGATGGTGTTTTTTTGGGATTGATGGTGATTTTGGGGGAATTGATGGTGATTTTGGAGGGATTGGTGGTGTTTTGGGGGGATTGATGGTGGTTTTTTGGGATTGATGGTGGTTTTTTGGGATTGATGGAGGTTTTGGGGAAGGTCGGTGCCGCTCGCCGTGCCGGATGCTGCAGTGGGGAGTGTTGGTGCTGCTGAATTTCCAGCTGTAGATGGGGGCTGTAGGAGGATCCAGCTGTGTCCCTCCATCTGGGAGAGGGACAGAGCTCTGTCCTCTGAAGGAACAAGCATCTCTGCAGGGTTGGGCGTTCCTACTGCAGCAGAGATCTCTGCTGGTCCTTGCTCTGGCAGATACAAATGCTCCGGGAGTTGCCCTGGGGCTGAGAATGAGATGGGAGTTGCTGGTTTTAGCTGGAGGTTTAAAATAATAATAATCCATGTTCTAAAATTGGGGACAGCAGGCAGGAGCTGTCGTCTGGGCTGGGGCTGGTGGTGTGGGCTGGTATTGGGCTTGTCAGCCAGGCAGGGGGATGGGACATGTCCCTTGTGGGGGGGTCAGCGACCTGGGCTGTGTCAGCTTCATGTCTTACCTGATGCAATATCGTGGTGTCCTGGCCTTCCCTCACCTTGCTGTGATGAGTTTTGGTCTGGGCAGGAAGAAGGGGGACATCCCTGGGGTGATGGGCTGAGTGGCACTGTGTCCTGCAAGGCCATCACGGAGCCTTTGCCCCCCTCCCAGTGAGGGAGGTTGAGCTTTAGGGATAGAGGGGGAGGGTTTGTGTGACCCTGTCTGAGCTGGAGATGTGGAATGAGGATGTGACCTCATTGCAGAGGAGCCCAGAGTTGTGGTGGGGCTGGTGCTGGAGCCAGCCAGCCCAAGGTGGACACTGTCACCCGTGTCCCTGTGTGATGCCTGAGCTCCTGCAGCTGAGTTTCCCATCAGGTACCCTGAGCCCCTTTGCTTCTGCACCCATGGGTGCTCATACAGCCCTGGGAGCTGTGGGTCTGGGATGTTATGGTTTGCAATCAGTGAATCACAACCCATATAAAGATTAAGGGTTCTTTTGAAGAAGGATGGAAGTGGGAAAGAAACACAATTTTTTAAAGTGTGCTTTGCAACGAGGATGCATTTTGGCACTGTGCTGATAGCAGTAATCCCCTGGGGCCACAGGGGATGTCCCTCAGCAGCAGGAAGGTGCTGGTGGCCTCCTTGGCCACTGCAGAATGGTCACTTCTGGCCTGGAGCCCCAGCAGCCCCCCCTGTGCTGCTCTGCACCCCGCAGCTGGGCTTGCTTGGGGACCTTGTTGTTCCCAGGAGGAAGCATCACCTGCTGCCTGGGATGAGCAGAGATTTGGGAGCTGCAGATTACCTCTGCCACAAGTCTACTGCTCAACCTCTGTCATTTTGCTTCATCCTTCCCTAGCTCTGTCCTAATCCATAAAGCAGGGATGTGCTGCCTGGATTCGGGAAGGTTCAGTGATCCCATGAGCTGAGCTCTGGGGATGGATAAAGCTCAGGAGCCCAGCTGGATCAGCCTGACCTGGGAATGCTGTGGGACCAGGACACCTTTCCATGTAGCTGGCCAGGCAATGCTCCAGAGGGATGCTGAAACCCAGGAGTTTGCTGCCATCCCACTGGGAACAGAGGGGAAGAAGAGCTGTAGGCACACTGGGCAAAGTGTTCCCCTCCTGGACTCCTCAGTGAAGGGTGCTGGAGAGGGAAGAGGATGTGGTGGCTGATCCAGGCTCATCCAGAGCACCTGGAGAAGGAGCATGGGGCACCCTGGTGATCCCTGGAAGGATGCTGCATGCTGAGCTTTACCCTCTTCCTGAGCACCTAAAATGCTAAATGCACCTTCCCCATCCCCAGCTTGGGTGCTGGAACAAGACCAGGCTCTTTTGTGCCACTTCTCAGCTTTTAAGAAAGCATCAGGGAAACTCCTCGTGCTGTTCCAGTCGTGGTGCTGAGCAGGGATGCTGGGGCTGCTGGAGCTGTGTTTGTCTGGGGGGCTGCAGTTTGGTCCCTGGGGGTGCTGGGTGCTCGGGCAGAGCAGGAGATGCTGAGTGGGTGCTAGATGGGATGTTGAGTGGGTGCTAGATGGAGCTGAGCTGTGCAGAAATAAAACCAGGAAGGTGGTCTGGAAGCCCTGAGAGGGGCTCTGGTGGTGGCTGAGAGATGGAGCTGGCCTCAAGTCATGCTTGCCTCTGATTTGGATGCAAGAAAATGGGGACTTCAGGAGTCTGAAAATGCCCAAGGATAGTTCTTCCCTGCCACTGCCTTTTTTTCTTCTCCCTCCTTCTGAGCAGCATAATTTCTGGATGGAGACCAGGCCTCTTTCTGCATAGAAATGGGATTTGCAGTGGAAAGCATCAGTGTGCAGCAGGGAGGGTGTTAAACAGAGTGTTTTCTGGATGAAGTTTTGCACAAACACGATGGAATCTGGGAAAACTTGCAGCATCCGAGTTCCTCCCTCTTGTTCAGTAGGCACCGTGACTCCTTTTGTTTCCTCCCCTCTGGATTATTTATCTTAAAGGCCAGAAGAGACTTTTAGCAACCTCCAGGCTGACTTGATGCAAACTCAGATGGAAAATTTCCCTCTGGGAATGACATGGGAGCTGATGTCCCTCTTGCCAAGGCTCTGCCATCACTCTTCATCCAGTTTCTCCCTCACTTGCTCCAGGTCATTTTCCTCCTCCCGGGCTCTGCTTCCCTGGAAGGGATGAAGTCCAAGGAGCCCCTGCAGCTTGGTTTTATTTTCATTTCAGAGCTTTCCCCCACACACCTCCTTGCTGAGCACCTTCCTCCATCCCAGCTCTGCCTTTGCTATTCCCAGGGGTGCCACAGGCTTTTTTTTTTTTTTTCCCAGGGACACTTCCCTGCATCTCTCCTTTTCCTTGCTGTGGGGCAATGTCCTTCCTGGCTTTATCCAAGAGAAAAGAGCCCTCCTCTCCCTTGGGTGCTCGAGGCTCTGGGAGGTGGGTGCCTCCATGGGGATTCCCACAAATGTGAGGCCACATCCAGGCTGTCTGCATGCCAAGGGGTTGGGGCTCATGGTGCTTGTGCCCCGAGAAGGCTGTTCCCTTGGGGGGGGGCTGTGAGTGGGCAGTCTGTAGGGTAAAAAAAAAAACAAAACCAGAGTCAGGATTTCCCTGGAGATGCTGGAGGAGCCTTTGCAAAATGCTGGTGAGGTGCTGGCCACATCTGGCAGCTGGTGAGGATGATCCTGGGTGCTGCTGTGGGGGATGCTGGGGCTGTGAGTGTGATGGACACAGGTGTGGGTGTGGGGGGTCCACGCTGCTGTGCTGGTCCTGCAGCCTTTGGGCTCCATTTTGACTGCAAAGACATCACATCCCACCCCAGTGATGATAGGTGCTTTAAATGACTTTAATAAGGATTTTCTTGGGGGTGGGAGGATGTTCCTGCTGTAAATCCCCCATATCTTAAACCCCATCCCATGGAGAAGTGCAGGCAGCAAGTTGAGTGTGTTGGGAAATCACATGTTCTTTTTTTTTTTTTTTTTCCTGGGCTTTTGGAGTATTTTCTTTTCTTGGTGGTGTTGTTCTCTCAATGTTTTTGCCTTACCCTATTCAATGCCATTTTTCTTAATTAGCTTGTGGTGGGGAATGGTCTCTATTGACCAGAAAAACCTCTGAAATCTCTCGTTAGGAGCGCGAGTGCGTTTCGGGGCCAGGAGTCTTAGAGGGGGGGGAGGAAAGGAGGACGACAGCAAAGATGCTTGAAAGAAAGAATTCAAAAAATAATTTCTTCATAAAGCTCTTTAAAAAGAAAAACCCAAGTCCCCTTCCCCCACCACGGCCACCTCCCCTCAGCCCCCCCCTAATTAAACGATTTGAATTTTGACGTTAACCGCTTGGTGCTTCCTCGGCGCCTCAGATGATTAGAAAGGGATATTCATTTATGCCTTTTAAACGCCGCCCCGATTAAAATCAGAGAGATTTTTGCCTTCATCAAAATCTAACATCCTTGAAAAATTAATTTGATGCCTCTTGTTATCAATTAATTGAATCTCGTTGGGAGAGAGGCTCGTACGGCGGGTGGTTGGAGCTGGCCCTTCTGTTCTTCGTTGCTTTCCCCCCCTCTCTTCTCCCTTCTGCTGCTTCCAAACATTGTGACATTATAAAACTCTGCCTTTTTTTTTTTTATATATATATATATATATGTTATTTTTACTCATCTCATAAAATAAATGAATAAAACTTGCTCTCTCTTCCCACCCTCCTCCCCCATCCCCTTGAGTTCCTATCGTATGCAATACCCTTTTTTTTTTTTCCCTTTCTCTCATCCCTCTTTCCTATAACTTCTGAGGCAGGGGGAGAGAAAGAAAGTTGGGGCTTTAGCAATTTCTCAGTGTAGCAAAGCGGCCAGAGTCCGTCTTTCTTCCTTTCTTTAACAGGGGATATTGGATATTTCATTTGAATCTCCCTCTTTTCAATTAAAAGTGCACAACTCCTTCTCTTAAAGCCTCTTTATTCTCCTCCTCTGTCTCGGCAGCCAGAGAAGTGATTTTCCTTTCTTTAATATTTCAACTCTTCCCCCGAGACGGGCTGCCTGCATTTCTTTTTTTAATAGACTTTTTCTCCCTCTATTAAACTTTTCCAATCTTCCATCCTTTATTTTTTTTTTTTCCTTCCCACCTCTTTAAAAACACACACACAAAAAAAAAAAAAAAAAGAGAGAGAGAGGAAAAGTTATAACATTTGAAGAACTGGGTCATTCAGGAAGTTATTTCAATAAGTTCAAAAAATAGGCATTTGCTTCATTTGTGCTCTCCTTGGAGTGAAGCTACCTGGTTATCTTTACATCCAGATTCATCCCTGGATCCTCCATTATTTCTGTCCCATCATGAACTTGGAGCTGGAAGGTTGGGGGGAGTTTGGTGGGAACTCAAGTTAGTGCTGGGCTGTCCCTGCTCAGGTGGGTTTGGGTTTTTCCAAAGAATTAATTCCCACTGGACACTCGTGGGGTGGTGGGATGGGGGGTGGATGTGGGTGGGATGTTTTCTCCCTGGGCCAGTGCCCTGGGCAAGGGGTGATTTGACACGTGGGTGTCCCAGCTGTCCCATCCCATTGTGTCAAGGGGTTTTAGTGCTGAGGATTTGGGATCCTCCAGCTCCTCCCCTTGCCCATTCCCAGTGCTGCTTCTCCTTGGACTCCTCTGTGGGATGCTGAGGTTTTTGATTTTCCTTGGAATTCCCATTTGCTGTGCATTGAGTGGAAGGAAAACAAGTTTATTCTGAGGGGATGACAACTTGGGATGTGCTTTAACCTCCCTCCCTGCTGCTGGGGATGGGTGCTGCCACCCTTGGGGTTTCCTGGATTTTGCTTCATCCCTCAGGGTGCAGATCCTGGCCCTGCATCCTGACCCTGTGGGATGCTCTGACACTTGCACCATGCTGGGTGCTGACCCCTGGTACCCACCATGGGTGCTGCCCTGCTTGGGGTCCCCTTGGGCCCACCCGTGAAGCTCTGGAGCAGCAAAGAAGGAGCCCCCTGCTCCACGTCACTATTTAATTAGACGTCCCTGATTAACAAAACTTGGCGTTCGGCATCCTCCTGCCCTCATCTTTCCTGGCTCCGAATCAATGGCTTTGATATGCTAATTAGGGAGTAATTTAATTTCAAAAGGCCGCAATTAACAAGGGTGTTGTGGACATGCTGTAGTTAAGCGGCGTAATCTAATTTGCATTAGTAACAAGCAGGGACTAATTAGAAGCTTAATTAGACACTTAGACGGCTCTTGTGTTTACTTTCTTAATGAGATGGAGTGAGGCTCTTTTTTTTTTTTAATCTTTTCAAGAGCACAGCCAGGGAAGCAGAGGATGGAGCAGCAGCCTTGGCACCCGCCACGTGCCCAGCGTTGGCCCTGGCACCCCTTGGCCAGTCCCATATCCGTGCTGGAAGGGATTTGATTTTCCTTGAAGCTTGGCAGGGAATGGCAGCCGTGCCAGCCAGGCAGTGGTGTCATCCCCAGGGATATCCCGTGTGGAGCATCTCCCATGGTTGGGATGTGGCTCTCCAAGGTCTGGAGGGCAAAGGATGCTCCAAGAGATGTGGTTTGGAGAGTGCTGACCAACACTGCCCAGGTCCTGAGGGCTTCCTTGGGGCTTCCTCACTCTTCCAGGTGATCTCTCCAAAAGGTCACCCACCTTTTAGGGGAGAAAAACATCCAGGGGGTTGTTCTTCCTTGATTTCTGTGGAGCAGGGAATGCTCTCTGGTGCCTGGTGGTCACCTGGATGGCGATGGCATCAGGGAGGGCAGGTGAGGAGAGCCACAGGGGGCAAAGGTGAGTGCCTGGAGGCTGCTGCTTCTCAAAGAAGTTGCTGGGAGTGAGATGAAAGTGGGAGATGAAAGTGCCCAGAGGTGAGAGCCCATTAAAGCAGTGCCCAGGCTTAGCCAGTCCTTGGTTCCTTAAATCTCTTCTAATTTACAGTAATGCTCCAGATTCGTTTCAGCTCCTCCGGACTTTTATTTTAATCCCCTTTCCACATTTCCATGTGTTTATGTGTTAATTAAAGGGTAAAAAGCCACTCTCTGAGCAATCCTGGCTGCTGCTTCTCTTGAAGCTGAAGCCTTTTAAGATTAGTGAGCCCCTTCCTGAAGCCTCCGTGGGGCCGGGTCGGGATGGGCAGGTTGCTCAAATTTCCAGAGCTCAAAACAGATCCAGTGCCTGGGATCTGAGCTTCCCAAGTCTTCATCTCCTCCCAGCCCTGCAGAGAAGCATCCTGCAGGACTTCTGGCAGCTTTAGGTGGGGGATTTAACCCCATTCCTGCATCTTCTGGGCACCCGCTGCCCTCGCCATGCCATTGGGAAGCCCTCTGCTCCCCTCTGGTTTTATGGCAAGGCTGGAGCTGGGTGGAAGGGTTTGGAAAACTGCTCTGGGGCTGGGATGTGGTGGGAAGGGTGGGAAAAACCTCGGGAGCATCATGGTAGTGAGCTGTTTGCAAGAGTGTGGTGGTCCTTCCCTCTTCTGGGTCGTCCCTTGCCAAACGTAGTTCGGGGCTGGGGACTTGCTGGGCTGATGGAGATATAGGGAAGGGGTTTTCCAGCTGTTTTTCCCACCCTTCATCCCTCCCAGGTGGTGGTTTCGAGGTGTGGATGCTCTTTGGGTTTGTGTTCTGGGGCACCCAGGCCAAGGGACACCCAGTGCCATGAGTGTGGGGACAGGAGCTCAGGGCCAGGGACCAGCAGCATGGCCCTGGTCCCACCAGAACTCCAGGAAGGGCAGCTCAGAAAGTTACAGAGCCTTTGAGGATCCAGGGATTTGGGATGCTTAAAAATGGGAGAAAAGGCTAAAATAGGTGGTGAGGCAGTCGCTGCTTTGGAGCTCATGGCTGTGCCTGTGGGTCCTGGGGGCTGAGAAGCACCTTTTCATTTCCAGGTCTGTGGAGCTGAGTTGGGTGAAGCAGCAGTGGTGCTTTGGGTGGCTCTGGGTGCCACAAAATTCCCTGGGAGGTTTTTGGGAGCAATGGTTCTGAAAACGTTTCCTCTCCCATTGCTGCCCTTAAAGTCTCCAGGTCCTTCGGCGCGCATCTTCGCTTGGAGCCCGTCTGCTGCTTCTCCTCTTCATCCTCCTCCTTCTGCCAGGGCTTGGAAAAGCTCCGTAGGGATTCCAGGCTCCATGGAGGTGCCAGGCTCCATGGCAAGGGACACACACGGTGCTTTGGTGGTCCCAGGGAGCGTGTCACACGTGTGTCACATCCATGTGCACGCAACAGGAGCCGCGTCCGACAGCCCAGCCAGCTGCTCCGGACCCTCCCTCCCAGGGAAGCTCTGGGCATCCATCAGGCTGTTAATTGTGCTAATTAGAGAGTGTGGAGGTGTTAATTGGCAAGCCCTGGGATCGGGCCTGGTTTGGGGGGGGGGTGTCAATAAAAAGGAATTGATGACTTGGTGTGGAGCGTGCAGGGGAGCGGTGAGTCCGGGGATGGCAAGGAAATGTTGCTGCTCGGCTGAAGCAGTTGTTAATTAAAAAGCAAAGGTAATTAGTATACTCTCCTTGCCATATGGTACTGCTAAAGGCAGGGGGATTCTTCACTCCATTTGTAATGCTGTTTCCTTTTCTTTGTCCTGGGCGAGGTGTGCGTTTTAAGTAAAAGGGAAGGAAGAAGGGAAAAAAAAAAAAAAAAAGGCAGAGTGCTTGTTCAGTGAAGTGATTTTGAGTCTGAAATGGTAATTAGCAATCCATTTGCACAGCTTCTGTTGCTCCTTGCAGTTAGAAGGGTCTCCTCCCCTCCTCTTTTAAGTAAAACCAGCTTTTCCCACTTTATCTGGGTGCTGAATCTTCTGCAGTGACTGTCTGGCCAGGGCCTTTGTGCCTGGGGGAAGGTCTGATCCTGATTAAACCCTCTGGAGATCGGGGTAGGGAGAATCCCCAAAACACTGGATGTGTTTGAGTTAGAGGAGATGAAAAGCTGGAGCTGGGCTGCTGCAAGGGGCTGCACGGCTGGGCTGCAGCACTCGTGCAGCTCTGGTTTCCTCTTCCCAGCTCCTTTCCAACCATCCCGGATCAGTCCTGGCTGGAAAAGGTCTTGTTCTTAATTTAAATCGACTTTATAACATTACAGACAACTGGCTTCATTTTTTTTTTTTTTTTCCTTCTTCTTTAAGGTTTTGTAAAAGTTTTATATGAATGGAAATATTTTCATTATTATTATGACTTTCTTTTATGACTTCCCGTGCAGAGTTAGGAACCCAGACACACCAACATCCCAGTAGGGTTTGTGAATGGGAAGTTGAGTTTTACTACACTTGGAGAGGGAACCCAACTGGCCTGGTGTCCCGGGCTGGGGGAATCACCCAGCTGCTTCAGCTGCTCCAGCATCATCCTGCCTCTGGCAAGGACCAGGGTGTGCAGAGCAAGCCCATGGCTACAGCTCCTCCACCAGAAGAGATTTCCTCCCAATTCCCAATAGTTCAGCTTCAATTTATGCCCCGAAGCCAGGAAAGTTTTATATCCTTTCCAAAAAAACTTCTTTTTTTTTTTTTTTTTTTTTCTTTCTGCCTTTTTTTAATACTTCCTGTTGTAACTTTGGATATTCTTGTTCTCTGTATAAAAGTCAAATCCTTTTTTTTTTTGGAATCCTGCTGTGTTTCTGGCTGTGGTGATGCCTTGTGACTGCTGGACACGGGCAGAGCTCGGCGTTCCCTGCCGGAGCGAAACACGGAGCCGGCAGCAGAGTTTTGGAAAGAAAATAAGGAATAACAGTGCTTTACTATTTCTGCAAGCTCTTGTTTGACATCTGGAGGGGGGGAAGAAGCAAATGTCATTCTCAGGAGCGAAAGGTTTTTTTCTTTCTTCCAGCTTTTCTGCTCCTAACGCAGCATCCCAAGGCGAGCATCCCGTCCTTTCCCATCCCTTCCTGGGAAGCTGCTCTGCCCACCCCATGCTCTCTCCCTGGCTCGGGTGCTTCAAACAAACCCAAAGCCCAATAATCCCTTTAACCTTGAGCTCTTGAAGCCACCGGTGTGTCACCCCACAGACGGGTTGGGGAGTGCCAGGACGGCAGGAGGGAGCCAGGAGCTCCACATGGGAATTAATGTCAGTCATATACCCTGCGGAAATGACTTTTGAAATGCATATAATCTCAAACATGCAAATGAGAAGCTTGCTTCACCCTGTTTAATATGAATGATCAGCTTCTGAATAGCTATTATTACACGCCACATTTCAGCAATTATGTTGTTCGCCGTTTGTCTTTCTGGCTTTTGGGGTGGGGAGGGGAAGATATGGGGGAAAAAAAAAAAAAAAAGAAGAAGAAAAAAGGGAAAAACGGTGTCTTTGCTTCCATCTTTCTTGATTTTTCTTTGCATCCCTCTTTTTCTATTCCTCTCCTGTCTCAAACTTACGGGCTGGTGGTGAGTGAACACGGATCCTTCTCCGACTCTGCTCCGACACCGTGTCCTCTGCTTTTCCCCTGGGCAAAGTGTGTGTTGGGAAGGAGCAAGAGCCCCTCACCCCCTTCCCAAAGGTTTCCTAATGCCCCCAGTCCTGCTCTGTGATTTGATGCTCGATGTGATGGTTGTTTTTCCTCCCATGCCAGTCCAGATCAGGGAGTTTCTCCCAGAAAAGGGAGTTTTACAGCCAGCGACCTGCCTGCTCATCAAAGCCATTCGAGCAAAGATTCTTCATCTCGTTGCTTTGAAACCAAGCCTTGTGTCTCCTCAGGAGTCCTTCCATCTGCCTTCATTTAAATAGCATTTCAAATCAGAGGGGTGAGGGATGCAGGAAGGGGTAGTGCTGAGCACCCAGCCCTCTTTGCTTTGGGGTGCAAGGAGCTTTTCCAGCCTGCAGCCCTCCTGGGGGTTTCTCCAGCTCAGGACAATGGCTTAGGAGGTGGTGTTGGCCAAGGAGAGTTTTGTCAGCACCCTGCAGCTCTGCTTCCAGGTTCACTACAGCACCCATGGGCACCTATCCTGACACAAACCTTGCAAGCAGGACCCTGGGAGGAGCTGTAGATCTTCCCTCCTGCCCTGGGTGTGATGGGGGTGATGGGCAGAGGGTGTTCAGAGGGGTAAAACCCATTGATGGAGGCTGAGTGTTTGGCTGTTGCCTTGCAGAAGGAAACCTGTAATTACATGAAGTCAAGTGCATGAGCTTCAGGAGGCT
Organism: Calypte anna; assembly: GCF_003957555.1. Lineage (NCBI taxonomy): Eukaryota > Metazoa > Chordata > Aves > Apodiformes > Trochilidae > Calypte > Calypte anna. Next base: position 6,023,271 of record NC_044271.1, read on the forward strand.
CTTACAGGACTGATAACACCGTGGGTGCTTTAGCCCCACGTGTCCAAGGGTGAAGCACCCACCTTGCTCCTTCAAAGGCACCCAAGGGGTGCAGCAGAAGGAGGGGGGAGCACAGAGGCAACTGGAAAAAGGGAAGGATTTTCCCCATGATGTTTCCTGGAGTGATGCCCCACTCTGGTTTTGCTGCATCCCAGCTCCCTGGTACCTTTGAGCTTCCTCAACCTGGTGGCAAACTTTCTGCTGGGTGGTTTTTTCTTGCTGGGAAGTTCTGGGTTCCTTGCAGCTGAAGCACTTTGTGGAAACGTCTCCATTGCGTTGGGGTCTTCAAAGCCTCCACGTGCTGGGGGTGCAGCCTTGCCCAAAGGTTCTGATTCAGCCATCTCCAGCAGCTCAAAATGAAATCTTTGGGGATTCTGTGAAAAATGCACGGATTCCTGAGGTTTGATGTCTTGCACCAGGCTGGGAGAAAGCAGGAAAGTGGTGTTTTCCCAAAGGGATGGCTTTGCCTCAGTGCTGCACAGGGCTGGCACTGTGTTCATAGGAGCTCACTCTGCTGCTCCTTTATTTTTTTGGAGTAAAATGAACACAACTAAAGCTGCATCAGGGTTTAACATCCCCATCTCTGCATCTCCCTGCTGGACCTGGCAGGGCTCAGGCTTAGGGTGAGAAGGTGGGGAGGAGGTGGGGATGCCACCAAGGGCTCCAAACCTCTCTTCTCAACCTTCTGCTCTCTTCTCCTTTTCCCCAGGTCCTGCTAGCAAGTCATGATGGTTGAATCTGCCTCAGAGACGATCAGGTCCACTCCCTCTGGCCAAAACGGGGTCAGCAGCCTCAGCCAGCAGCCCGATGGCAGCGGGGGTGGCGGGGGAGGCGGAGGGGGAGGCGGCGGCGGGCGCGAAGGAAGCGGCAGCGGGGAGACCAACGGCGAGATGAGCCCCGTGGAGCTCCTGCACTTCCAGCAGCAGCAGGTAGGAGGGATGTCCAGCTTCCTTCTCTTCCCTGAAGGCAACCTGGGAACTCCCGAGGATGTGGAGTTGAAGGGGGGAACGCTCTGCTCAACCCCAGGGTCACACCAGCCTTGGGCATCCTGGTTGAAGCTGGGATGCGGGTGCTGCCCCGAAAAGGAGTCCTTAGGGATGCACATAGCCCTGGGTGATGGAGCCTTGGCTACAAAAAAGCTGGGGTCAGGCTTGTTAAATGAGAGTGTAGTGAGAGGACAAGGGAAAATGTCTCAAACTTGAAGAGGGGAGATTTAGGGTGGACATTAGGAAGAAGTTCTTTCATTTGAGGGTGGGGAGACACTGGCACAGGGGTTGCCCGAGGAAGTTGTGGCTGCTCCATCCCTGGAAGTGTTGAAGGTCAGGTTGGATGGGGTCTTGACTAACCTGATCTAGTGGGAGGTGTCCCTGCCCATGCAGGGGGGTTGGAACTGGATGAGTTTTAAGGTGTTTTCCATCCCAAACTGTTTTATGATTCTCTGACCCATCCATGCAGCTGGTGCCCCAGGGATGGCTGCATTTTAGGGGACATCCTGCCTGTGCTGGTGGGATCTGCCTGCTGTGTCCTCCGTTGGTGTGGGACAGCAGGGCTGGGAGAGCAGAGTAAAAACCCCATTGACTGTAAAATAAGGAGCAGGTTTTCCCTGAGTCCCTATTTAGTGACCCAGGTGGGTGACTGGGGGTCGGTCTCCCATTGTCCAGGGCTTCCTGGTGCTTTGAACTGCAGAATTAACTCCACACGCATGGCTGAAAACACGTGTGAACTGTGCCATGTGGGTGCAACAGTTCTATCCTGGAGCACCCACGTGTGTGCACCTCGGGGAGCACCCTGCACCCCGGGGCAGCTCTGGGGAGGGATTTTGGGGGGTGTTGGGCTAGGGTGGGATGTGTGTGCGCCAGCCTGCGGGTTACCTTTCAAAACAAACTTGGGAGAAAACATAAATTTTTCCTCTTTGGCTACTAAATAAGGCAATGATCCCTGCCTGGGCTGGAGATCTCCTCCCCGAGCCATAAATTCCAGCGTGAAAGCTGTAAAAAATTGCTGTGTCTGATACTTTAGTAGTGAGTGCTGTAAATCCATTACCTGAATAACAGCCGTTTCGCACGCAGTTAAAGCCCCTGTTCCCCTGATCTGAAGGGTAATCATGCGTGTAATGCTGCTCCAAGTTCTCCCCCCCCCCTGCCCCAGGAACTCCTGTTCCCTCCTTTCCCAGCGCCGGGAACGGCTCCGAAATTACCCCGGCGAGAGCCAAGAGTGAACAGGAGATGCTTGTTCTGACACGGGGCAGGTTGGAAGGTGGGCAGAATGGTTGTAAAATAGGGTTAAGCCCTCTGGAAAAATCAAGGGGGAGAAAGGAAAATATAAATAATAAAAAAAAAATTAAAATAATAATGGTTTTTTGCAATGTGGAGCTGCTGCTGTTGGCTCGTCCCTATGGATGCTGCTCCCTGAGCTCAGCCCCAGGAATCTTGCCCTACCCATGTTTAATTTCTCCCTTTTGCATGTCTTTATTTTGGATTCTCAGTGTAATTACCCTGGGAAACTGGCCGGCACATGGAATCATTAAAGGCAGAGGGTTTGGTAAACTTCCAAAACCAAATGACATCTGCAGTGACAGCACCTTGGGGGGAAGGAAAAAGAAGGAAAAAAAAAAAAAAAAAACCAAAATAAACCCATCCCGAGGACTATCAATCTTCATGCTTCAGGGAACAGGCTGAACACCAGCTGGGGTCAGGAATAAATGTCCCCATATAGAGAGTTTTGCACAATTAGGTGCTTTATGGTGGCTTTACACCATCTTTGGGAGCATCCAGCATTCACCCCTTGTCACAGGAAGGTTTCCTGGACCACCAAGCTGTTCCCCTCTGCCAGCTTCTCTCTCCTGGCTCTGCTGAAGTGACAGCACTCAGTCCTTTTTCTTATTTAACTTTATGAAGACCCCAAGGAGCATTAGGAAACCTCAAGGGGTGGGCAGCCACCTCTCAACCACTCCACAAAGCTCCGTGTTCCACAGGGGTTTGGGTGATGCAGCTCCCTGGGGGGCACGTGTTCTGCCCTCTGTTTTATCTGATTTTTTCATCTTTTGGCCAAACAAGCTGCTTTTGACCTTCTTTGGGGCCCACAGTCTTTGGTTTCACCCTTCTGAAAGAGGAGACCCCCAACAGCCCTGGGGCTTCTTTGGGTTGCTGAAACTTCTCAGGTTAAAGTTCCTCTCTGAGGCTGCTGCCCAGAGGGGGGGGGGGGGGTGCCCTGAGTGGGTGCTTGAGGGGAGGTGGGTGTACACCATAGGGTGCTCAGGGACTCCCTCAGGTGGAGTTTTGGGCTCTGAGAAGTCCCCAGAGCAAGGTGTCCTGTGTCACCAACCTGGCTTTGCCAGGCAGGACAGGGGCTGCCAGCCATGGCACCAGCTCTGCTCCACCTGGTTTTCTGTCACCATCCCTGCCTGTGCCTGCTTGGTGTGTCTGCCCTGATCCATGTAGCTTTGGAGCATCCAAAGGAGGGAGAGCAGGACCCCAGGGGGATGGGGTGGGGGAAGAGCATCCCTCTCCCTGCCAGGGCTGGAGCATCCTCCACATCTCCATCCTTCCACTTTTCCATCCTTCCATCCTTTCATCCTTCCACCTCTCCATTCTTCCATCCCTCCATCCCTCCACCCCTCCATCATTTCATCCTTCCACCTCTTCATCCCTCCCTCCATCCTTCCACCTCTCTATCCCTCCATCCCTCCATCCCTCCATCCCTCCATCCCTCCATCCCCTCCATCCCCTCCATCCCCTCCATCCCCTCCATCCCCTCCATCCCTCCATCGTTCCATCCCCTCCATCCCTCCATCCTTCCACCCCTCCATCCTTTCATCCTTCCACCTCTCCATCCCTCCATCCCTCCATCCCCTCCATCCCTCCATCCCCTCCATCCCCTCCATCCCCTCCATCCCTCCATCATTCCATCCCCTCCATCCTTCCACCCCTCCATCCTTTCATCCTTCCACCTCTCCATCCCTCCATCCCCTCCATCCCCTCCATCCCCTCCATCCCTCCATCGTTCCATCCCCTCCATCCTTTCATCCTTCCATCCCTCCATCCCTCCATCCCTCCATCCCTCCATCCCTCCATCCCCTCCATCCCCTCCATCCCTCCGTCCCCTCCGTCCCCTCCATCCCCTCCATCCCCTCCATCCCCTCCATCCTTCCACCCCTCCATCCTTTGATCCTTCCAGCTCTCCATCCCTCCATCCTTCCACCCCTCCATCTTTCCACTCCTCCATCCCCTCCATCCCCTCCATCCCCTCCATCCCCTCCATCCCCTCCATCCCCTCCATCCCCTCCATCCCTCCACCCTTCCACTCCTCCATCCTTTCATCCTTCCACCCCTCCATCCCTCCACCCTTCTCCCCCCAGCCCAGGCCTTGGTGTTCAGGTTAAATCCCAGGATTTCAATGAAAAGCCTGAATAGTGTGGGCTGGCTTTGTGCTGGGACTGGTGGAGGGGAGAGGTCGGGAGGGGGCATGGGAGGGGGCTGCCCACCCCCTGGGGGTTTCTACTGCTGTTGCTGTGGGAACAGGGTGAGACCTCCAGCACTCTGCTCTGTGTCCCCCTCCACCCCAGCTCCCTGCATGCAGGAGTTTAGAACAGGGAGGGCCAACCCTTTACCCCCCCCCTCCTCACCAACCCCCTTATCCTGGTTGGAGAGAACCAGGATAAAGATTCCCTGTAACCCCTGCTGGGACCCTTCCAGTTGAGGTGGGTGGTTCCATATTTCCATATTCATATGTACTTGGATGTAATTTATCCTCAGCATTATTATTATTATTATTATTATTATTATTATTATTATTATTTATTATTATTATTAATTATCATTATTATTATTGCTGTTTATTAGTTTATTTATCCTATTCTCCTTTTTTTTTCTTTTTTTTTTTTTTTCTTTCTTTTCCCAACCTTAAATCTCTCTCCTTTATTCCCATTTTCATCTGCCCCCATTGAGGGCAGTGGGGTGGGGGTAGCAGAGAGCATCCCTCACCCACTTCTTGCCTAAAAATACAACCCCCCCATCCCTGGAATTCCACAGTGGAGGAAGCCTGGGCAGGATACAGGGGTGAGAGAGATCCCTGTGATGGGAAAGGGATGGGGGATGCTCCAGATTGGGTGCCAGGGTGCAGGGGAGACCCCTGGGTGAGCTGCTGTGCCAAAGAGGGGCTGATCCCTGATAATTTAAGTCTCTCCAGGGTGAGAGACCAATTTCCCAATTTCTGGGAAAAATTCCAGGTCTACAAGTCACAGCCCTGAGCTGGGGGTTAAAACCATGGGGTGCAGAGAGGCTGAGGGGGGGTTGATGTGATTTTGGGGTGCAAGTGTCCTGGGGGAATTGTTCCCTAGCCTGAGCAGCTCTTTCCAATCCTCTGGAAAAGGAACTCTCTGGAAAATCCAAGCACTCTGGTGCAAAAAAAAAAAAAAATAATAATTGAAATATTGCAGTCTCTTGCAGGCACAAGTCAAAGATCTGTTTGGTTATTAAGCAAAAATAAAGAGTTTTCCTTAAAAGAAAAAAAACCCCAAAATGAAATAAAAAGCAGAAGCAAGTCAGACTTTTTTTGGTAGTTCAGGGTGTGGGTGGGGGGAGGAGTGGCAGAGCTCTGCTGGAGGAAAGATCCCATCCCATAAACCATGTGATCACATCTCCACTGTATTGTGTAATCTGCTATTATTAGGGCATTTAAGATAAAAACGAGACTGGAGCACTTCAGTGAAACTCAGCTCTCTATTAGGTTCTTTGATTTAGATTTTCTGTTTTCCTGAGTGCAAAAGCAGGAGGGTGTTTGGGTTGGGTTTTTTCCCTTTTTTCTTTTTTCTCCTATTTTTTTTTCCTTTATTTTTTCCTTTTTTCCCCTTTTTCCTTTTTTTCCTTTTTTTCCTTTTTTTCCTTTATTTTTTACTTTTTTCCCCTTTTTTCCCTTTTTTTCCCCTTTTTCCCTTTTTCCCTTTTTTCCCTTTTTCCCTTTTTTCCCCTTTTTTCCCTTTTTTCCCTTTTTTCCCTTTTTCCCCTTTTCCCCTTTTTCCCCTTTTTCCCCTTTTTCCCTTTTTTTCCTTTTTTTCCTTTTTTTTCCCTTTTTTCCTTTTTTTCCTTTTTTTTCCTTTTTTTCCTTTTTTTCTTTTTCCTTTTTTTTCCTTTTTTTCCTTTTCCCTTTTTTTCCCTTTTTCCCCTTTTTCCCCTTTTTCCCCTTTTTACCCTTTTACCCTTTTCCCCTTTTTTCCCCTTTTTCCCTTTTTCCCCTTTTTCCCCTTTTCCCCTTTTTCCCCTTTTTCCTATTTTTTCCTTTATTTTTCCCCTTTTTTTTCCTTTTTTTCCTTTTTTTTCCTTTATTTTTCCCCTTTTTTTCCTTTTTCCTTTTTTCCTTTTTTTTCCTTTTTTTTCCTTTTTTTCCTTTTTTTCCTTTTTTCCTTTTTTCCTTTTTTTCCTTTTTTCCTTTTTTCCTTTTTTTCCTTTTTTTCCTTTTTTTTCCTTTTCCCTTTTTTCCTTTTTTCCCTTTTTTTCCTTTTTCCTTTCTTTTCCTTTTTTCCCTTTCTTTTTTTCCCCTTTTTATCCTTTTTTCCCCTTTTTTCTCCTTTATTTTTTCCTTTTTTCTCCTTTATTTTTTCCCTTTTTTTTTCTTTTTTTCCTTTTTTTCCCCTTTTTATCCTTTTTTCCCCTTTTTTCTCCTTTATTTTTTTCCTTTTTTCTCCTTTATTTTCCCATTTTTCTCCTTTATTTTTTCCTTTTTTTCTCCTTTATTTTTTTCCCTTTTTTTCTCCTTTTTTTTTCCTTTTTTTCCATGAGGTGTGGTTGTCAGGACCTTATTCCTCATATTCTTCATTAGTACAAATAGGTTTAACCCCTCAGCTCTGAGAATGGAAGAGTCAGGGATTAAAGTCCAGCAGCATTAAAGTGTGCAATGAAAAGGAGAGCAGCTGGGGCTGGGACACAAGGACTTTTAGTAGTTATTTTTTTTTCCCCATTTATGAGAAAATTCTTTCATTTTCCTTAATTTTGATCTCTTGGAGCTGTTTGGTTCTGGTTAAGCAAGAGCAGGGTTGGGCTGGGTGGAAGTGCTTCTCAATATGGCATCATTTACTGTTAATATCCATCTAAAAATAGCCCTCTGGGTGTTGTTTTAATCCCTCTCCTTTTGGAATGTGACAATGTCATTTTTATGAGTGTAAAAAAAAAAAAAATATCCTTTTTTCTTTTTTTTATTACATTTTTCATCCCTTCCCAACCTTTTTCCACCCTCCCAAAGGAACGAAGTTTAAAGGGAAGATCCAGGCTCTCTTTTTAGATCCCCTTCCTTCCAAGTTTGTTGCTTTAATATCATTCTTAGGGTGGTTTTTAACTCACTGGAGTTTAATACCCCATGCAAAGCTTTGATCCCATCCAGGTGGAAAATCCCTGGGCTTTTTTGGGGCAGTGGTTCCCATCCTGAGCTGGGCAGTCCCTCTCCCTCCTGCTTTCTGGCTCCAGCACACCAAGTATCAGGGGCACCACTGAGCATAATTAAACACTACAACCTCATAAAATGAAATACCTGCTAGAATAAGGTGGTATAAAAAGAAAACTACCTTGGGCAGGATTTTCCATTGCACTCTTTGATTTGGGGAAGGCTGTTGGTGCTTTTAGAAAGACTCTTGCTTCTTTCCATCCTCACCAATTTATTTTTTTTTTAACCTCTTTCTACCCAATTTTACCCAGCACTGAGAGCCCTCAGATCTCCATCCTCACCCAATTTATTTTTAACCTTTTTCTACCCAATTTTACCAGGCAGTAGAGCCCTCAGAGAAGCTTCTCTCAAGCAGGATTTTGGGGGAAAAAAGCAGCCAGGTATGGGTGAGGAATTAATGTAGGGGCTGCAGTCTGGAGCAGCCACCCTACAAGGGGTAGGAGCCACCCTCTCCCCAGCTTCTCCATCCCTGGGGCCAAGCAGGACCTGGTGTTCCCTGTGGGAAAAAGGGAAGTTTGTAGGATTTGCTGTGCTGGGACATCTCCATCATGTACAGAGGTCCCAGCAGCCTGAGTCTTTTGGGGAAGAATTCATGCTTATCCCTTGGTACAAGCTGGGATACAGGATGCTTCCCTGCTGATGCTTTTTCCTGAAGTCAGGGTGAGGATCCAGCTTTGGTTTATCCATCAATCAAGAGGAATTTGGTGTTTCTGGGTAGAAGAGAGCATCCCTGTGGGCTGGAGGAGCCCAAACCAGTCAAAATCCCACCAGGTTTAAAGCTTCCCTACCCCAGGCATGGCTCTAGTGGGGCAGGGGGCTTTGGGTGTTGCTCTGAGCTGCTGTTCCACTGTGTCCCCATGTAGCCTGGGGTGGGTTTGGGACACCCCAAGCAAAGTCCAGGTCACCATCCTCTTCCTCAGCTCTTGAACATGTGGCTGCTGCTCTGGAGGAGGGGAAGCCAAACCGAGTCAGTTCTTGACATAAGCAGCTGAGACATTGCAAACTTTTTTATGGGATAATTTGCTGATCAAAGGGAGCCATCCAGGAGCATGATGAATTTGACACAACCCATTCGTTCCTAATTACAAATAACACACTGATGACTCTTGAATAACAGCAGGATACAATTTTATTTTTTTTTTCAATCATTTTTTTTTTCCTCTGCAGTGCCAGGAGTTAAAAACCCATCCACTCCTACACAGGAGACTTTATTCTTTCTGCCTTTCTTTATCCTTCTCAGCCTTAAGGAGAGGTTGTGGCTGACATCCCCCCTTGCTTAGCCCTAGGGAAAGGTCCCCCCCAGCACCTGGGTGGTTCTCCTACTCTCTGGGGTGACATGCAGATGGTGCTGGGCTCTGCATCCCCCACATTTCAGTTCTGGGGGCTCCACTTGACTTCTGCAGTCGTGCAACAGGTTTGCAGAGCCTGGGAGGTGCAAACTGGAGCATCCTTCATGTTCCAGCTGAGCTGAACTTGGGGCTTAAATGGAAATCATAGAATCATAGAATAGAATCATAGAATTAGCCGTGTTGGAAGGGACCTCAGAGATCATCTAGTCCAACCCTTGACCCACCGGAGCAGTTGCTAGACCATGGCACTGAGTGCCACATCCAGTCTGTTTTTAAATGTCTCCAGGGACGGAGAATCTACCACCTCACCGGGCAGTCCATTCCATAGCCTGATCACCCTCTCCGTGAAGAAATCCTTTCTAATATCTAACCTAAACCTCCCCTGGCACAACTTAAGACTGTGTCCTCTTGTCTTGTTGAAGGTCGTCTGTGAAAAGAGTCCAGTTCCCACCTCGCTACAGCCTCCTTTCAGGGAGTTGTAGACAGCAATGAGGTCTCCCCTGAGCCTCCTCTTCTTCAGGCTGAACAGCCCCAGCTCTCTCAGCCTCTCCTCATAGGGTCTGTGCTCGAGTCCCTTCACCAGCCTGGTTGCCCTCCTTTGGACCTGTTCCAGGACCTCTACATCCTTCTTAAACTGAGGGGCCCAGAACTGGACACAGTACTCGAGGTGTGGCCTCACCAGCGCTGAGCAAGAATCACTGCTGGGTGGGGGAGGAGGGAGAGGGGCAGCTCCAGGGGGCTGCTGGGGAGGCCCCTGTGTGCAATTGTAAGGCCATGTCATTTTTTTTTTCCCTGTAAATCTTGTAATTTCGTGCTTCAGAGCACAACAAAGTGAGAGAGCCAGCGGGGAGTGAATTAAATTCCCCCCTGAGAGGCGACGCGGGGTGGGGGGGCTGAGCTGGTGGGGTGCTGGGGACTTGGTGGCACCCTGAAACCAACCAGAATTTGGATTTAGAAAGAGAGATTCTTTACAGCATGTTACCTGAGTGCTGGCATCACATCTCTTCTGGTTTGCCCCACCTTGTTGTGGTTTTTTTCCCTCCCTGCTGCACTGGTTTGTTGTTGGGGCTGAGACCTCCCTCCCCAGATCTCCTCTGGGTGATGGGGTCTTGCAAACACAAGGTGAAATTTCATGTGGTGGGGAAACCAAATCCATGTAAACTCCTGTCAGATGCTCACCTGGAGATCCAGGTCAGGCTCAGGCAAGTGGTGGACCAGCACCCATCCTCAGCTGGGTGCCTTGGACCTGTGGGCTTTGGTGCACGCGGGTGCTGAGCAGCTGCTGTTTGTCTTCCTCCACCCTTGGCTTTTAACTGGAATTACTGTTTTCATTTGGAAAAGTAATTAAAATATCAGACCTTAGAGCTGTCATAACTGTCAGAAGGTTTTTGTGTTCACATTACCCATTCACATCTTTTCCTGGTAATCAGAGGGAAATAAACACACCCACGTGTGGCAGCTCTGGGACTCAGACCCTGGGTGCAGACCATCAGTGGTTCCCAGCACATCACTGCCTTCATCCTCAAGGATTTTATTTTTTAATCATGATGAAGTGAGTTTTTAATCATGGAGGAAGTGAGTTTGCAAGTTAGTGGTCATGCAGTTTTTGGAAGAAGAGGTGACAGGCATGGGGCAGCTCTGGGGGGGTCTGCACTGGGCACCCCGAGCTCTGCTGGGTGCATCCCAGGTGATGTGTTCCAGGAGCATCATTTCAGGATCCTTTCTGTCTTTGAATCTCCTGGATTTTGCCTTTCTCAAGGCTCTTTAGTTCACACGTGTGGTGACAAACACAAGGCAGAGGGTGCCAGTGCTGTGCCTGGGGCACAACTTTCGGGTTTGGGTTTCCCCTTGCTGGGAAATGGGGTTTTTTAGGGGGGAAAGAAGGAAAGCTGCATCTGCTAAACCCTCAGTTCACAGCCTGCAGGTTCAGCAACGACTTTAAAATTACCTCTCATTTTCCAAGTGCACTTCCAGTGCTTGTCCATGTGCAAGGAGTGGGTGGGATGGATTTACCCACATAAGATGTGGCAGAGCTCGCACACCTCTGCTTCAAACCATGGACATTTTCCTGAGCATCCCCTGCAGAGGGGAGCATGAAATGGGACTTTTTGATGAAAATGTGAGTAATGAGTCCTCACAGGTCCTCTATGGAGCAGCTGTTTTAGGGTGCTGTGGGTGCTCCTTGGTTCCCAGAGGCTCAGTAAGCAGCGAGTGGACTGGGGCGGTGCTGAGGGTGCATTCACTGTGGGTGATGCTGCTCTGGTGTGGAAGTGGATTTGTCCAGGAGGGCTGGAGCAGGCAGGAAGGGGCCTGGGGGCTTTCTTTGTTATAGCTGGAAATGTGGAGCATTAACAAGTGGCCCTTTCTCGGCCACCTCTTGGAAGCCAGGGCAGTGATTTACTGCTGGGGTGATGACAGCCGAGGGAACCCAGCACCACCAGGCCCTAATGCAAACCTGTCCCACAGCAGGGTTACAATGGTTTGGTTGTTCAGAAATACACCCAGAAAAAAAAAAATAAAACCAAGAAATAATAATAATAATAATAATAAAAATAAATAAAGAAAAAGGAAAATGATCTTAAAAGCAAAACTAAGGAGCAGCCGAGGAAGCAGGTCTGGGAGCAGCAGCAGGGTGCTGCAGGCTTGGTTTTGTTAGGGTTTTATTCCCTCCCCTGGTTCTTGGCTGCTGAATGAAGCTCCTTTTCTTGGAATGCACACACACTGGTGCTGAGCTTGTGACCTGCAGTCTCCTCTTCTCCTCCTTGTCTTTTTGCAGCATTTTTCTTCATTTCACTTCCTTCAGCTGCTGGAGCTGCTCTGCACGGCTCTCTCGGGGCTGCTGGTGCCTGCGTGGGTTTCCACGAGTGGTTTTTATCAAGTTCTCTTGGTTTCTCCCCCTTTTGCATTATGTGCAGCTTCTCAGCAGGACAACCACGAGCAAGTGAAGGAAACCCAGGGCTCATGTTAGGCAAACACACATCAAAATCAACAGGTTTCATCTTGGGATGAGTTGTCCTGCATCACCCTAAGCTCTGCCTGGATGTATTTGTGGATTATTAATTCAGGGTGTCACATCCTGGCCCAAATCTGGGCAGGGAGTGGGACTTTTCAGTGCTCCAGCATAAAGAGTCACATGCAAAATTAAATATACAAAATTAAATATAGCTTTAGACAAAAGAGATGTCAGCTGCAGCAGAAAGGGTGGCTCCGTGCAGGGGGGGGATAAATCAGGCAGAATCCAGGCCTTTGGCTGGGTGCTGGTTGTGCCTGGCTGAGGGATGCTGGGGCTGATGCTTGGGAAGCTGGGGATGATGTTTGGGATGGTGGGGATGATGCTTGGGAAGCTGAGAATGATGCTTGGGATGCTGGGGATGATGCTGGGGATGATGACCCAGGTGAAACCTGCCAGAGACACAAAGATGCTGGACCTGGTGACTTGCTAAAGATGAGGTGGTGGTTTTTTGGTTTTTTGGGGTTTTTTTGGAGGGGAAGAAGACAGGTTTCTTCCCAGATCCCTGTGGAAGTAGGGAGAGTGGTGGTCTGTAAGGGGATGGACTGGTCATACTGGTGCAGCAGGAGGGAATGCTGGGGAGCACTGCCCTCCCTGTGTATCTCTCAGGATACCCCAGGAAGCAGATCCATGGAGGAGAGCAGCCCAGGCAGCCCCCCATCCAGGAGCTGGAGGAGGGAGAGGAGGAAGAGGGGGCTGCCTTCCTCCTGCCCACCCCACTGTGTCTCTCTTTGCAGGCTCTCCAGGTGGCTCGCCAGTTCCTGCTGCAGCAAGCCACGGGGCTCAGCTCCCCCAGCAGCAATGAGGGCAAGCAGCCAGCCGTGCAGGTGAGCCCCCAAATCTGTGTCTGTGTCCCCCTAAACCCCCCCATTACCCCCTTTTTCAGGAAGGGTTTTGACTGTAACCCACTGCTGAAGCAGAGTTGGGTGTACAGGAGGTGTCACCTCCATCTTCAGGATAGGCTAAAGCACACCAGGGGCTCATTAAGAGTTAAATCCCCTGTAATCTTCCAGAAGTTTCTTGGAATTTTTTTTTTTTTTGGGGTCCCTGTTTTGTGCTGATGGGGTGGGAAAGGGTGGCTCCAGGTGGAGTACCCTCCACCAGTTCCAGGTGGAACTGGCTCGCCAGTTCCTGCTGCAGCAAGCCACGGGGCTCAGCTCCCCCAGCAGCAATGAGGGCAAGCAGACAGTCATGCAGGTGAGCCCCCAAATCTGTGTCTGTGTCCCCCTAAACCCCCCATTACCCCCTTTTTCAGGGAGGGTTTTGACTGTAACCCACTGCTATGGCAGAGTTGGGTGTGCAGGAGGTGTCACCTCCATCTTCTGGATAGGCTAAAGCACACCAAGAGTTAAATCCCCTGTAATCTTCCAGAAGTTTCTTGGAATTTTTTGTTTGTTTGTTTTTGGGGTCCCTGTTTGGTGCTGATGGGGTGGGAAAGGGTGGCTCCAGGTGGGGTAAGGACCAAGGAGAAAAGTCCCCTGTGTGCCACTGTACCTTGGGACAGCATTTTGGATAAAGAGGTGCAGAGTTTCCCAGTGTCAGAGCACACCAGGATTGATGGGGTCGTGGGGCTGGGTAAGGGACAGTCCCTTGGGGCTAGAACCAGGGCAGGTCCAGGGACAGGTCAAAGGCTCATCTAGGGTGGGGTTTTGTGGTACTGGCAGGAAAACAGGGCTTTGGGTGGCCACAGCACCCATGGGTGGCATCCTTCTCCCATATAGAGGGGGGGAACCTTTCCTTTGCTGCCCTCCACTGCCCCAGGAAAGGGGCAGAAAATGGGGGAAAAAAAGGGATGTGAACCCAGAGAGAGGGAGAAGGCAGAAAGAAGCAAAGCCCAAGCAATGGAAAGTGACAATTTAAATAGCTGTGTGGAGGGGCTCTCCCTTCAGGCTAATTAAATTTATTGGAGAACAGCAGGTTACCTTATTAGAGCCACGTGGGTTTAATTAACAAAGGACAGTAATTAGCACAAGCACTCTCAGAGCTGGAGGTCCTGCCTATGCCAGGCTGTACCGGGGCTGGGATGGGCAATCACTGATTCCTCTCCACGTGCCCAGGGCACAACCAAACCTCAGCAAGAGCCATCCCAGTGCTCCCAATACCGAGCTGGGAAGGGGGTTGGGGGAGCCTGGAGCCCCTCAACTGTCCCACCAGGTTGGGAAGCAACAGCCAGGTCTGAGCCCGGAGGAATTAGTCAGGGCTTTTGCTGCACAAACAGGCAGCTTTTTCCAGTGGTGCTTGCAGGAAGGAAATGCAGTCACTGCATGGAAAATGTCTGCGAAGGACAAAGGCAGCGAGGGTGAAGTCAGATTCCGGTAACCGGCGCCTCGCTCCCCTCCCTGGGTGGCTGTCCCTGCCTGCACTTCTTTTCTCCCCCTCCCTGCACTTTCTTCCTTCTTCGCCTGCACTTTCCTCCCTCTTTGCCTGCACTTTCATCCCTCTCTGCCTGTACTTTCATCCCTTTTTGCCTGTACTTCTTTTTCCCCTTGCCCATCTTTTGCTGCTTCCCCTGGCTCAGCAGCTCCAGAGCTCTTTGCTCCCTCCATGTCGCTCCCCTCTCTGGGTGGCTGTTTCTGCCTGCACTTCTTTTTGTCCCCTTCCCTGCACTTTCATCCCACTTTACCTCCACTTTCATCCCTCTTTGCCTCCACTTTTTTCCCCTTGCTGCTTCCCCTGGCTCAGCAGCTCCAAAGCTCTTTGCTCCCTCCATGTCACTCTCTCCCTGGGTGGCTGTCCCTGCCTACACTTCTTTTGCCTGCACTTTCATCCCTCTTTGCCTCCACTTTTTTTTTCCCCTTGCCCATCCTTTGCTGCTTCCCCTGGCTCAGCTCCAGACCTTTTTGCTTCCTCCATATCCCATTCCCCCCCCTTTTTTCTCCCATCTCCCCTCCCTGCCCATCTGGCCGGCGGGTTTGCTGGAGTGAGCTGGCTCTGCTTTCCTCTCCCCTCCTCCCCTTTTTTTTGTGTTGCAAAAAGGACTCGTGAAAGTTGTAGACGTGAGTCAGAAATAGCTCATAACTCAGCAGCCACCAACCAACCGGCCTCTTCCTCCCCCCCCTCCTCTTCCCCAACCCCGCCGAGCAGCTGGAGTGGGATCTGACCGAGGGGAGATAGAGGATTAAGCAGACTCCTTTGAAAGGAAGTTTATCTAAGGCAGAGCAGTGTGGATGAGACTCACCAGGACGGCTGGAAGAGGAGGAGGAGGAAGGCTGGATCCCAGCACAGCAGCCCCTGGCTGGGGATGGAGCGTGGGGCAGAGCTGAACCAAGGGTGGGGGGTGCATAGTGGTGCTTGGGACCCTGGAGGTGCCAGCCCTGGGCTTCCCCATCACTTGGGTGTTTGGGGGAGAAGCTGGTTCAGTGCTCACTGCCCACAAAAAGGGAGCAGGAGGGTCCTAGGGTCAGCAGTGGGGGCAGGAGACCCCCCCCAAACACACACCCAGGGGTACTGCACATTCCCCACATGTGCCAACACCAGGCTCATGTCTTTGTGGCCACCCTGTCACCTTGTGGGTGGGGAGGGGACGTTTATGGGGCACCAAGCCAGGGGGAATATTAATGCCAGCTGCTGACAGCATGTTCTTAAAAACAAACAAGGTGCTGCTGGGCTTGATGGAGATCTTTAGGGGGGGTTTTCTGGCATATGAACCCTCTCAGCCCCCCAAGTGCCTGGAGGTGTGGGTGCAGATCCTCACAGCTGATGCTCCCATTACAGCTGCACCTGAAAAAAGGCCAAAAAAACCCCCACTCTGAGGTGGTTTTTTTCAGTGGTTTCATGACTTGGAAACTATTCAAAACTTGGTGGGTGCCGACCAAATGTTGCACTCGAGGATTTGGGCTGCAGTGGGATCCCCCAGGGATGAGGAGATGCTGCTGGTGTCCAGTAAAGCCCATGGCACGAGGGGCTGGAGGATGTTTGGAAGAGCAGGTGCCAGTCTGTGCCTCCTATTTTTGGTGCTGGGCAACATCTGGCTTGAGGACACCCAACAAATCCCTGGGTGCCATCCCTGGGGTCCCATCCCCAGCTCAGCCCCGGGAGCTGGTGGTGTCCCAGCTTCTGGAGCAAACTTGCTGAGGTTAAAAAAAACCTTCTGAAATGGGAGAGGGGCCGAAGGGCTCTGAGGGAAGGGGAGAGGAGTTTGGAGCAAAGTGCGGGAAATTGCTTTTCTTTTGTCTGCTGTGGCAGGGAGGGCAGCGGAGCGGAAAAGTGTATTTTGTTGATTTGAAACTTGAGTGAAATGGGTAATGAAGACAGATCAATACCAGCCCTTCTGGGTTCCCTCTCCAGGAAAAAAAAAAAAAAAAAAAATAATCCAGCAGCCCGTCCGTCTCGGCTCGTGCAGAGCTTGAGTTTTCCATTTGAACTCAGCAGTGCTGCCATCCATCCCCCATCCAACCCCTCCTCCTCGTGCCCTCACTGTTGCTGCCACCCCACTCTGCCATCCACGGGGAAGCAAAGGGGGCACTGGGATCCCTGCAGGTTCCATCAGTGGGATGAGCTGGGCCAGCACCCTGTGCCCGTGGAGGGGATGTGGGTGATGCTGGGGGGCAGCTCTCTGGCAGGTCTGGGTTTGGTTTTTTTCTCTGACCCTGGGGAGGTTTTGGTTCCTTGTCTCTGTCCCATCTTGCTAAGGTCCCTGCAGAGCATGGTGGGTGCAGAGGGGGGTAGAGCAGGGTTTGGGTGGCCCTGTGCCACCCATCAGGGTGTAAAACCGTGTCTAGGGTTATGCTGGTGTGAGAAGCATCATTGCCAGGCCTTGGGTGTTTGAAGCTCTTGCAGATGCTCTGAGCCAGCTGAATTCTGGAGCTCACCTGGGGATGCTTGGGGGTAGGAAGGGATGTGTGGATGTGGCTCTGGACTCAGAGTGAAAGGTTTGCTTCTCCTCCAGCTGCAGCAGCAGCAAGAAGTGGGTGCTCAGGGAGGGGTTTGCTCTTCCCCTGCCCCTAAAAAGAAGCAGAGCTGAAGCTGCTCTTGGGGATAATTATTTCCCTCCCATTCCCTGCTCCTGGCCTCCCACACCAACCTCTTTAGTTTGATACTGTTGGTTTTGGAATTGGGAAGGGTGTTAAAAAAAGAAAAAAGAAAAAACAGCACAAGCAAGTTTGCTGTTGCTTCTAATTGGGAGTCAAAACCTGAGATTAGATCAGAAACAAGGATGTGCAGCACTTTGGGTTCTGCAGGAAGCCTTGAACACCCTGGGAAGCTGCACCCACCACAGGTTTGTTCATCCTGGTGGCCCTGGAGCTTCCCCAGGATCCAGGGAGGACGAGGTCTGGGCTGTGCCTGGCGTGGGAGCTTGGATGTGTGGTTTGCAGAGGGCACCTGGAGCTGCTCCTTCCCATAGCAGTGGTGGCCTCTTGCCCCCAGCTCCCTGGGGACACAGCAGCCTCCCAGAAGGGGTGACAGGCTGGCCCAGAGGTGACAGGCAGTGCAGGGATGCTTTGAGGCTGAGCAAACCACAGGCTTGAGGCTGATGGGGAATGTCCCAGCTGCTGCACTGTGCCAAGGAGGGGGGTGGTGGTGTCACAAGTGTGGCCATCCCTCTGATGGCAGCTCCAAGGTGCTGGGAGCCAAGACAGGTCATCAGGCCATGGCTTTCCTTGCTCTTGCCTCGTGGCTGGGAGTTGCAATCCTCTTCCCGTAAGGAAAAAAGAAAAAAATCAAATAGAAAAAACCCAAGAAAGACTGAAATAAGAGCAGCATTCCCCATCCCACTTGCATTCCACCCGGCCAAATCCTGATGCTCTCAGCCAGCTTTGGCAGAGTTGCTCCCTGCTTACACTCAGCTCTGAGTTTCCCCTCTAACACCCATCTGGGTTTTTTTTTCCCCCCCTCTCTGCCTGATGATCCCCATCCTCTTGGCAGGGAGGGAGGACAACCGGGACCTCCTGGAAAATCCCCCCCCCCTCCCTCTCCCTTCCTCCAGAGCCCTCTGGCCGGCCAGAGCCACAGTGCTGGGGTGATTTTTCTGGGAGGCAGCTGGAGCTGTTAGTAAGCAGTTTTGTGGCGTGGCAGCCGGCCAAGGCGTGAGTCAAACCCTTCCCAAGTCGGTGTCTGGCAGATGCCAACTGGTGACGTGCTGGCCAGGGACTGGGAGCTGCTCTGGGGACAGGAGCTGAGTCCCCAGGGATGCCCTGGGTGCCCTGCGGGGATGGTCCCTGGTGCTTTGGTGCCTGGGGAGAGATTTTGCTACTGGTGGGTGGGTGGATGGATGGATGGATGGATGGATAGAGAGATGGAGGGGTGGGCACAGCCAACACCTCATACCCTTCCATGCTGCTCTGGAGCTCAGGGAGGGATTTTGCTGCTGGCAGGTGGGTGGATGGATGGAGAGGTGGGCACAGCCAACCCCTCATACCCTTCCATGTTGCTCTGGAGCTCAGGGATGGATTTTGCTTCTGGTGGATGGATGGATAGATGGATGGAGAGGAGGCAGCGGGGCACAGCCAACCCCTCATGCCCCTCCATGCTGCTCTGCTCAATGCCCTTTGGCTCTCTCTTGTGGTATTGATCCAAATCTGAGCCTTTTTGCTCAAAGCCTCCTGTTATCCAGGGATGCCAGGCTGGCCTTGTCCCCTGCCATGGGGAAGCTCACCCAGTGGCTGTCACCAAGTGCTGGGGCTGCACCCCACTCCTCAGTGTCCCGGGGGTCTGCACTGTGCTGTCCCCCTCCCCAGTAGCACCTCAGCTGTTGATGGGTGCCCCCACAGGGCTCTCAGCCCAACCAGGGGTGGACATTTCCATCCCCATCTCATTTTGCAGGGACAGCAGCTGTCACTGTCCCCAACAGATGCATCTGGGGTTGTCACCAGAGCTGGGGTTGTCACACCAGGGTCGAGCTGGCTGCCAGCAGCTCTGCAGCTCCCGGCAGACGTGGTGAGTGGCTGCAACAGGAGCAAAACTTGCTGGATATGGGAATTTCCTGCCCTCCATGGATAGTTTAGCCAGGAGGGAGATGTTTTCCACACTTTGGAGAAATTCTTAGTGTGGTTTCAGCATCCACCGAGGTGGATGAAGGCCAGACCCCCCCCCCCAGCACCAGTTTACCCCATTCACACCTCACCCTCTCACGAAGCCGCCACCGTTTCCCTGCCCCCCCCCCTCCCCCCCCCTTGTGTCGCTCTGGATGTGAACGGGGAAGGGGGAAAAAAAAATAAGAGGAAAAAAAAAAAAAAGCCATTTAATGCAGACAAAGGTTGTATGAAAATATAATTCTGCTTTTGTTAGCAGCCATCAAACTCTAAAAAGCGTCGCTTTTGTTTTCTTGTAACGTTGTGAAAACCTCGTGTCGGATCGAGCGCTGGGGCCCTCTCGACTAATCGCCTCTCCTTTGTGTTTTTAGATTATAGGGGCAATTAGTGTTGTCAAAACCTCTGGCAATTCTCTTTGCTCTTGACAGGGTGTCAGTCCGTCGGGCGAGAAATGGAAGGTGTTATAACTCTCCGGTAATTAGGATGCCTCCGATTTGAAAATGCCAGCAAACGTGGAGCAGGGGCCACGGCGGTGATGGGGGTGGGGAGAGCCCGCCCGGATTGGGTTTAAGGAGGAGGAAAGGGGGGATGTGGATGAGCAATTAATTAGGGGCTCTCATTCCGAGCACGTTGCCAGCTGATGAATTGGCAAAGGGAAATTAGCAGGACGCTCAGCTCCCTGCGAGTCAGCGCCCACCCCGCTCCCTCTCCTCTCTCCATCCTCCCTCCGAGCCCAGATGTTCAGCAAGGGCTTTGCACAGCTGGCTGCCGGCACCTGATCACCCAAACAGCAGCTCTGTGCCGGTGTTTGAGGGTGCTCAAGGCTCTCTGGCGAGCACCCAGAGCCCTCGCAGGGCTTTGCAGCTCTTTTGCTGGGGATGCTTCTGCATCCTCCTGAGCTCTCCACCGGCCGGTGATCCCCAGCAGAAGCTCTTGGGTGTGAAGAGGCAGCAATTAATCAATAACTCTGACACGAAGGCAGCCAGGAGGGAGGGGAAGGGGGGGGGGGGGGGAGAATCACTGGCGACAAATGAAACTCAGCCTGCTTGCAACACCTCCCTCCAGCAAAATGCCTGAGTAAACAGATAAGCTTTTGCAATCTCCCTTGAAGGTCAGCCTGCTCCAGCCCGGCTGCCCGCATGGATGGGAGGGACTGCACGGGGTTCCTCCTGGCTCCCCACCCTCCTCTGCACCCCCCAGGGTGGGCAGCAGGTCCCGACTGGGAGGTTGGACATCCCTAAGGGTCCTGGGCAGGAGGGACTGGCAAATACCAGGTTCTTAAAATTCCTGTGTGCTGTGGAGCTTTGTTCCTCTGTTCCTTGGTCTCTGGGGTCCTGAGAGTTGAAGGGATGAGAAGATGTCTGCTTTGGATTAAAACTGGGGTTTTGGCTTGCACTGAGGAGGAGTTGGGCTTAGGCTCTTCTGTTCCCATGTGCCTGAGGAGTTCCCTCCTCCTGAGGTCCCCTGGAAGAGCCCAAGGCCACCTGATTGTGCAGGAGGCTGCTGGTGGCTCTCTGTGTCTTCTGCTCCCAACCAGCAGTGCTCAGCTCCCTTCCTAGGAAAAAGGAGCATCCAGGAAGGGTTGTTCAACTCCAGCACAACCCTAACCCTGGCCACAGCCTTGGGAAGGGCTTTGGGCTGGTGGGGTCAGCAGAGGGCTGGGACAAGGCAGCTCTTGAAGGCTGTGGTTGGGAAGGCAGGATTGCTCCACCTGGACAGGACTGGCAGGGCTGGGATCCATCACTGACACCTTCTCCAGCACTTGGACGTGGGAGTGTGGACCCATGGTATGACAACCAAAGGGCTGGCAGGTTTTCTTAGCCCTCCCTCCCCTTGGCATGGTAATTATGTGAGTTACTGGTGTCAACTGGAGGTAAAGCTTTGATGTGTCTATGGAAACCTGGTAACCTCTTCCTCCGTGCTCTGCTTTGCAAAGTTATTTGGGTGATTGGTATCTTCCCCACTTCCCTTGGTGTTTTCCCTCCTCCCTGAATCCTCTGGGACCCCGAGGGAAGGAGTGGTGCCCGGCACCTTTCCCATGCTTGCAGAAGGGGAGGGAACTGTGGTTTGGACCTGGCTGCCAGTGGCTGCTCCTCTCCCCCAGCTCATGGTATTTCAAGACAACCCAGTGGGCTAAAAGCATCCTGCCCTCAGGGTGAAGGAGCTGGTGGTTTGGAAGCTTTGCCCCAGTGCCAGCTGCACCGTGGGACACCTCTGTGCCATCACCATGTCCCCAGGGGTGGCCTCAGCACTCCAGGATAGACCAGTGGGCAAGAGCTTCACCCAAAGGTGACCCAGGGATGAGGGGCATGGAGGATGCCCCAGGAGCTTCTGGGGGTGGGAATCCTATTGGTGTTTGGGGAGGGTTTTCCAGGATTGGAATCAGGGGTGGTGACCTCTCCTTTGTCTCTGCAGGTCCCCGTGTCTGTGGCCATGATGTCCCCACAGATGATCACACCCCAGCAGATGCAGCAGATCCTTTCACCACCCCAGCTCCAGGCCCTCCTGCAGCAGCAGCAGGCAATAATGCTGCAACAGGTAATGCAGGTCCTGGCCTAAGGGATTTCTCACTGGTGTCCAGGAATGCTGGAGTTTTGTGGGGACAGGCAGATGGTTCTGTTCTTCCTTAGGCTCCTGCATTCCCCCCATGTTTCCTTGGGGTCTCCCAGCATGTCCAGCACCAAGGGATAAAAAGAGCAGCAGGTCTAAGTGCTGCTGCTGCCCTGAGACAGGGTTTCAAAGCCTCAAAAGTTCCCACACAAGGGCTGGTTTGGGCCTCTTGGGAAGAGCTGAGGTCAGGAAGGATGCTCTTGGGCTGACAGATCCCAAATAAATCCCCCAGGACCACTGCCCTGGCTTTGGGGCAGGTGCCTGGGGCTGACTCCAGAGTGGAGTTTGTGTGGGTTTGTTTCTCACGGCTTTTTCTGGAGCATTCTGTCAAATGTAAAATGAACAGGGAAGGGAAGAAAAAGGAGGAGAAGTAAAAAAAAAAAAAAAAACAACAAAAAAAAACCCCAAGCCTCAGCTCCGAAACAAAACAGGTCTGCTTGGGTAAACACCTCCTGCCAGCGGGAGGGAGAGAAGGAGAAATCCCACAAGCATCCTCCACACCCTTCCTCCTGCCTCCAGTACCTGTTTACTCCAAACAGGCTGATAAGGATTCAAGGTTGGCCCCAGGGAAAGAACAAAGGGTAAACACTACCCTGGGTGGGTCCTTCTCCCAGCCTCTTTGCAGCCGGATAAAGAAACACGTTTGACTGCAAATTAAACAACCCAGGCCGGAATAGCTCGCATTCTCCACCAGCAGAAAACCAAACATCACACCTCTCACCCCTGACCCAATGTTCCCTCAGCCTCTCTCGACCACGTTGCAGAGACCTGGCTTTGATTGGCTTTTGGGTAAACACCCAGCCTTTCCAAACCTGTTCCCCGACAGAAAAAAACCCAAGTTGCTGCTGTCAGTGCTGTCAGCCCCGAGCTGATAAAGGCTTCCCGGTATCCCAAGGGGCATTCCTCAGCCTGGGATGGCTGGGAAGGGGCTGCTGGGTCTTGCTGACCTCCCCGTGCCTCTACCCCCTCCTTTGGGCAGCAAATCCATCACCAACAGTTTATTTAGGGGCTGGGGTGAGAGCTGGTGTCAACACCAGCAGGTCCAGGCTCTGCCTGTTGCAGACTGGGACCCTCTGGGGTGGCTCATTGTGGGGTCAGGGGTTTTTCTCTCTTTGACTGGCCCAGGATACCCCCCTGTTTCAACTGTAAAAAGGGGGGGTGCCTATGCTTTCCCGTGGTGCCCATGAAAAGGGATGCAGGTGGGAGTCCCTCAGCTCTTGTAACACTTGCCAAGGGTGTTTTGGGGGTCCTACCATGCCAAAAGGGGGGTTCTGCACTGCTTGGGGCACTGTGGTATGGGCCAGAGTGCTTGGAGCCACTTCTCTCAAGGGGCTCATCCCCCTCCTGGTGTTTCATATCACCCCCAGATAGCACCAAACCCCCCCCCCAGTGCAGCTGCAAAACTCCCAGGATAGAAAAGATAAGAGGGGGAAAAATAGAAAAGAATTACTGGGGGTTACCACCCTTCTTCCTGGGGCTGGGCAAGGCAGAGGTTCCCTCATCATTGGGTGGCAGAAGTTCAGGGCAACCTTTGGGCTTGAAAACCATCTGCAAGTTTGGCACCGGGGGTGGGGGCATTTGGGCATTTTATTTGCTGTGGGAATGCAGAGCCCTTCAGAGCACCTGCCCCAGGTTTCCTCTGCAGCCCTGACCCCTCCAGTGGGTGCTGCTCCTCTTCACCTGCAGCCAGGAGCCTGCCCTGGTGGTGTGCGTGATGCCAGGAGCTGGCAGGGCTGTGGCAAAGCCCAGTGCTGGCACCAAGGCAGTGCCAGGCAGGGAGATGGGAACAGGGTGTTTCTGCTTCTAATCCGGGCTGCTTTCTCCCTCCCAGTTGCAGGAATACTACAAGAAGCAACAGGAGCAGCTTCACCTCCAGCTATTGACACAGCAGCAAGCCGGAAAGCAGCAACCCAAAGAGGTGAGCTCACCCTGATGGGTTCTGGGCCATCAGATCTGGCAGCAAATAAAAGGGGGACCAGCACAAAACAGGGTGTGAGTGAATCCCAGCACCCAGGGCAGCCTGCTAGGAGGCAGCAGGGGTGGGATTCCAGGGTATTCTGCTTCTGGGGTGGGGGGGGTGGCTGGTCTGGGTGTTACAAGTTGTTCCTCCTCTTTATTTTTCATCTGGCACGTGCACTGAGCTGCATTGTCCTCAGCACCACCTCCTCCTCTGAACATCTGGATGCTCTGGAGTGGTGAAGTCAGAGAGGGTGGGATGGCAGCTCCAGCAGAGCCACCAAGACCCTCCCTGGCATAGGGCAGGGGCTCCCCAAAATCCTCCTGGCAGTGGGGGGCAGAAGAGGTTGGGCTCAGCCCTCGCCCGGTTTGGCTGAGGCAACCCAGTCCTCTTCTGGTTGAGCTGGCACAGCAGCACCCTGGCAAGCAGACAGGAACCCAAAGCAGGGCTGTTCCTGCCAGGAAAGGCTGTTCTGCAAAACCCCAGCACTGTGTGCCAGAGCAGAGGCCAGCAAAGGGCTTTTCCCACGAGAGACACTCGGGCAGGGGATGCTGTCAGCACCCCCCATGGCCAGGTCAGCTGTAGTGGCCCTTTTGCTGGGGGGGCAGTTGGCTGGTGGAGGAGTGTTTGTGCTGGTGTGATTGCATCAACCTTTTTTATAACTCCCTTCACCAGCAGATTTTGCTGTCCTTTCCCATAGGAACGTGCTCCAAGGTGTTGCAGCTCTAGCAGCATCTCTGAGGTCCCTTCCAACCCAGCCAATTCTATGATTCTATGATCAGTTTGGGGCATGTGCTGTGTTTTGGTGATGTGCAGGGGAGCCTGGAGGTCATCCCTGACTAGCAGTGAGCAGATAGCACTATTCTTTTCCTTTCTTTTAGAGATTTTTGCCCCTCTCTCTTCCTAGATGGGTGCCCGTGGTACTGCTGGGGGTTATTTTGTGTTGTGCACACTGCTGTGTGTCTGGCATCACGATCAGGCAGCTTCCCTTGGGCTCCAGACACAGAGGGATAAAATCATTAAGGTTTAAAAAGATCTCATAAGATCATTGAGTCCAACATGAAGATGTGGAGCTGAGCTGCCCAGTCCCTGTCCCCAGCTGAGCACTGGGAGCAAGCAGGGCTGAGCATTGCAATCACCCTGAAATCCAATGCCCTGATGGACACCAATCCTCAGAGCTTAAAAATTCACCTTTCTTGCCAGGAAGGAAACATTTAAGCCCAGACTGCACCTTTGGGTGGCTGCAGCAGGGGCTTGATTGCAAAGTTAAAGCATCAGTGCTGAGGGAACAGGGTGGCTTGAGCAGCTGGGGGTCAGGGCAGCACCCACTGGAGCTTTCTGTAGACTTTGACCCCGGGTTTTCCTTGTGGGATGTTGGTGTTTGCACAGTGTGTGTGGGGTCAGGCTTTATCAGAGCCATCTCCAGGAGCTGGAGTAGCTGCTTGTGCTCCAGGAATGGGGGAGGCATAAATCTGAGCTTCCTCAAGGACTTTTCCTCTTGGCTGTGACGATGTTGTATTGCAGCAACGACCGGGGATATAATTAAGCTCTAACAAAGGGCTCGCTTTGTGAGCTCCTGGTTTTAAAAGCTCATGTTAACTTTTAATTAAATGGTACAGAGGACATGAGAAATTCATCCGCTATGAAAGTCTGAGTGGCTGCTGAGGGAAGGAAAGGGCATTAAACACTGCTGGAAGGGGGTGTGTGTCCAGCTCCCAGCAGTATCACCATCCCGCAGCCGGCAAAACCATCCCGGGAGTGGATGGCATAGATGTTTCCCTTCCCCAAAACCCCCCAGCTGGGTTTTGTGGGGTCTGCTTCACCCCGTGAATTTGGGCAGCTGCTGTTAATAAACCCTGCTTGTTCCTGCTGGGAATGGCCATGCCATGGTTTCTCCCCAGTGCCTGGGGAAGTGCCGGGGATGCCGCCGCAGAGCTGCTCTTGGCCGTCGTCCTCTCCTTCACAGCTCTCTTTAATTGCAGCCCTGCTGCAAGGGTTTGTAAACCCAGTGCCTACTGCTTTCCATCTGCTGGATTTCCAGGATTCTCCTGGATGTAATTGTAAGTCAGAGGCTTCATCTGCCAGCACGGGGAAGGGGGGGATCAGCAGGTGGGGATGGCTTTGTGCCGGCAGCAGCGTCTCCGGGAGGAGCAGCTCAGATCTCCCCAGGAGGAGCAGCATGGCTGGAGGTTTCCCCCTTCCCCAGCAGGCATGGGGAAGGGGAGAGCAGGAAAAGAGGGATGGAAATGTGTGGGAAGCTCCCGGTGGCAGCGTCCTGTCCCAGAGGATGTGGGGGGGGGGGTGTGGTGTGACTGGGAGATGTGGTGCAGTAGGGAGAGTGAGGCTGATCCCTGCATCCCGACAGGATGGGGCTGAGCTGCAACTTGGAGTGTTTTCTGCCTTAGGGTGCAAGGGTGAACCCCCAGCAGCATCCTGGGGGAGCAAGGAGCTGGGGTGGCTCCAGGTAGCCAAGCTGTCTGCCATCCCTCTCCAAGCCCAGCTGCAAGCAATGTCTGGGTGCAAGGACCCCAGTTTTGCTTTGGGGACAAGGTCTCTGTGTGCCCCCAAAGCTCCTGGGGTTGGGGGGGTTTCTCCTGAGTATGACAGGGGAGGGGGTGACATGGCAGAGAAGGGGGAGGGGGGTGTAGGGGGGTGCTGCCTGCTGCCTAACCTTGGTGTCAGCTTAATGAACTGCTCCTGTCAGTCCCGCGTGTCACGCCGAAACTCCTCCTGATGTGCTCATAAATCAAAGTGACAGTGGCTCTTACCCTGGTAGCTGCACCCAGTCAGCTGCATCTAATGTACGCCCAACCCAGGCAAAAGCTCCAGACCCTCAGCCCCCACCCTGGCACTGGGATGTTTTGGGGTGGGGGGGGGCAAAACACAGGCTCCCTAACATCTCCTGAGCTCCTCCGGTGAGTGCCCTGGGAAGGCATCAGCAAAGCTTTGCCAGGCTGGGGTTTGCCAAGGAGAGAGGAGCCAAGCGTGGGGTGGTGGCTGGGAAAGGAGGATTTTGGTAAAATGGGTTGAAATTCAGGCTTTTGCCACCCTGCCTTCTCCTGGCCAAGCTCTTGAGTTGGATCCTCCAGGCTCATGGGTGCTGTGGGTGGGTGTTCCTGTGGGTGCATCTCTTCACCCATTGCACTCAGTAGTTTGTTGGCTCTGCAGCATGGTGGGTGCTCTCTAGGGACTGGGAAATCAGCATCCCCAGGGAGAATTTGGTCCTTGTTTTGCCTTAGCCCAGACCTTTGTCCATCTGATGGCCACCAGGACTCATATTCCTGGACCTGCTCCCTGTGATCATGGTCTGGTGAAGCTGGAAGGATGAAAATCTGGATTTGACCCAGGTGCTGGTTTAACCTGAACAGCAGCATCTCTGCCACAACACAGGGGGACCAGGGGGAGCTTGGGGGGAGGGGGTTCAGCTCCACTGCTCCTGTCCCAGCTCCGGTGAGGCCAGGTCAGGAGAGCCCAGCAGGGCTGTGAGGCACAGGCATTGTGCCCCGGGGATCCTCATGACTTCATCCGTTCCCAATTTCCTCCTGCTCCACAGCCTGGAAGTGCCATGAATGAGGCTGTGTTAGCACCGAGCCCGGGCTTGCCCCGGGGGCCTCCGGGGAGGGCGGTGGCAGAACTGGGAAAAGGAGGAGAAGCCCAACCCTTCCCGTCCCATCCCATCCCAGCTGCTGTTTCTAACCAAGGCAAGGACGTGTGTGTGTCCATCCCTAGGGACAGGGACACCATGAGGGACATTGCTGCCCCTGTTAAGGTCCTTGGGCTCACAGCCTCTTTGCCTCTGTGGCCCTACAGTCCGTGGGCTCTTCTGGTCCCGTTGTTTGGAGCCCTCCTGGCTCAGCACCTTGCTGGGGCAGTGCAGGGATTTCTGAGCAGAAATGGCTTTGGTTTGTGCCTTCATCTTCAAGCATCAGAACTGCAGGACTGAGGCAAAGCCAGAAAAGATCCAAACTTGACTCTGGGGGCAACAATCCTGCTCATTCCTCTGTGTCTGAGATACCAGGTGGAAACTCCCTGTGCCCTGGACAGGACTCGGTCATGCAGACCCCAGGGGCTTTGCAGGGCAGTGCCTGGAGCCCCTCCTCATCCTCACCCATCTGTGAGGGACCCATCTGTGTCCTGCAGGGCCCAGGGTGCTGCTTTGGGTGCAACAGTAGGACCTGATTCCAGGCTAAGCCATGAACTGGGTTTTCCATGGAGAGTCTGTCTGCTGTTTCCTCTGGAGGTGCAGCCTTGGGGGATCATCAAGAAAAAGGTGCCAGGTCCCTGGGATCCCTGGTGTGCCAGGAGCCTGAATCCCCACGGTGCTCAGACTCAGTGGGATGATTTAAAAAAAAAAAAAAAAAAAAAGTAGAAAAGGCCATTTCTTATTGAGCTCATCAGTGAGCACATGGGCATGCAAATACTTCTTTTTGGGTGAAGCAAAGGGGCTGTCAAGTTCCCCCACTCAGGAGTGCAGTAAGATCAGCACCTTTGCTGATGGATTTTTCCAAGGCAGGGGCTTGCTTTGCCAAGGGGGGGACCCCAGCATTTTTCTTGCTGGGAATAAAGGAGCTGCTGCTTGGGGAGGGGTGGGGGCAGCTCCTTCTGCTGCCAGCCCGGCTCCTCACAACCTGCAAACAACGTCTGTGCAAACAGAGGGGTTCAAGGGGTTACAGAGATGCCTGCCCTGCTAATGAGGCCGGGGCAGACCCGGGGCAGCTCCCTTCTCCTGGCCGGCTCGGATTAGCAGCTGCCTGTCCCCATCCTTAATTGAATTCTCTCCCCTTCAGTTAATTCTCATGGATTTCTTGGTGCCTCCCCAGGGACCCATCCTGCCTAACTAGTTTAGGGCTGGCTGTGCTGGTCAGAGCGTGGCTGGCTCCTGGGGATGGCTGAGAGAATCAGTTACCTGGGGGATGCTCCTGGCTGGGGTGGGGGCACTGGTGTGGGTGCCCTGAGGCCAGGAGCGCTGGGCACCCAGTCCCCTGCAGATGGTTGTTTTCTTCTCTCATTAAGAAAGGGTTTGCAGTGGTTACTTTTTGGAAACAGGGGCAGTTTCCCAGCTTAAGATGAGATTGTTATGAATCTGGGCAGCCTCGGGATGCTTTTGGGTGCTGGGAACCCACAGCTCAGGGTTGCGGATTCGCCTGCCTGGCAGGCAGAGCTGGGTCTACCCACTCCCTCTCTTTTCAGTGCTTTATTTTTCCCTTCCCCTTTCCTTTTCTTCCCCTCCTCTTCCCGTAGATCAAAGCTTCAGCCCGGTGGAGCAGCCGGGCAGTAGCCCAGAGGCAAAGAGGGCTGTGGTACCACCACCAGCATCCCTGCCTGCCAGGCTTCTGCTGGGAGGCTGGAAATAACCCGCTTTGATTTTTTTTTTTTTTATTATTTATTTTCTTTTTTCTTTTTTTTTTTTTTCTTTTTTTCCTCCCTTTTGTCTCCCGGCAGCCGTTAGGGAACAAGCAGCTGGCCTTCCAGCAGCAGCTCCTGCAGATGCAGCAGCTCCAGCAGCAGCACCTGTTAAACCTGCAACGCCAGGGGCTGGTGAGCCTCCCCCCAGGGCAGGGCACTGTCCCCCTGCAGACCCTGCCCCAAGGTAAGGACCCTGCCTTGGGGGTGCTGGGTGTATTTTGAGGGGTCCCCCAGGGCTGCAGTTTCTCCCTCTCTGGGGTGATGGAAGGCTGGGGAGGGGGCTGGGGTGTTGCTTTTCTTTAGGAGCCTGACTAAAGTTTGGGACCTGATCGCATGAAGAGTGGGGGGTGGGGGGTGTGCAGGATTGGGCCCCCAGCAGGTTCTGGCAGGGTGGTTGCTGGGTTGCAGCTCTGCAGGTGGGGTTGGTTTGGGCTTCCCAATGGGGCTTTGCAGACTCCTTACCCAGCAGACCCAGCTTTGGGTGATGATTTTCCCAGTGCCTGAGTTTCAGCTGCACCAGCCAGGCAAGGGAGGGAGCCCAGCGGGGAGAGGAGGGGTCCTGATCCAGCTGGGTGCTGGGTGCCAGGGGGTCCTGCTCCATCTCCCTGCTGACACCGAGTCCTTTCTCCCCACTCCTTAGCTGTGTGCCCCTCGGATCTCCAGCAGCTCTGGAAGGAGGTCACAGCTGCCCAGCCTGTCGAGGACAGCATTAAGCAAGAAGGTCTCGACCTCACCACCAACACCTCCAACTCTACCTCGTTTTCGGCCGCCAAGGTCTCGCCTCCCATTTCCCATCACCCTCTGCCCAATGGACAGAGCACCATGCACACGCCGAGAAGGGACAGGTAGAGCTGGGTCAACCCCCTGGAGAGGTGGAAAGGGTTGGGATCTGTCACCCATGGAGCTGGAAATAGGGTTGGGAGGACTTGGGAGGGAGTGGGGGTTCTGCCTACCCTATAAATCAGTCCTCTTGCTGTTTTGCTCTGCCCATGGAGGGCATCACTCAGGACTCTCCCGTGGGTCCTGTGCACAGGAGAGGCTGGAGCATCATGGCTGCCCCACTTGACATTCCTTTTCCATCCTCTGCAGCTCTTCCCACGAAGAGACCCCCAGCTCCCACCCGCTTTATGGCCACGGAGAGTGCAAGTGGCCCGGCTGCGAAACCCTCTGTGAGGACTTGGGACAGTTTGTCAAGTAAGTGTTCCCCTTTTGGGAGGGGGACATTTTCCTGGAGGAGAAGAGAAGCTGGGACAGCAGGGGGAAGGGGGAAACACCCAAAATGGGTCTGAACACCCCTCAAAGTCTGTCTGATCAGAGCTGAAGGGGGGGAAAAAGGGAAAGGGGGGAAGGGGGCTCACACCAAAGGGGAAAACACCAGAAATTTCTGCTAGGAGAGATCCAGAGCAGCGGGCAGGAGCAGGCAGCAGGCGAGGGGATTTTGCAGCTCCCCTCCTGGGGGGTGAGAGAGGAGGGGAGGAAGCAGATGGCAGCGCGGCAGCCCCGCTGACACCGCTTGTGGGCTCCGGCGCTGACTGATTAACTCCGCTGTCGAGGAGCCCTCTGCTAGCGTCAGGGTCAAACAAATTGTTTTCACGCTTCGTCAGAGGTTTACTTAATTAGTTCATTTGCAATTAGATCTCTTTGTAGCCGGGATTTTTAGCAAAGACATCAGAAGGAACTGACGGGCTTGCTCACTCTTTCCTCACCCTCCCACCCCACACCCCCCTTCCTCCCTTCCCGCCTCTCCGGCTGTCTGCAGGGATGCACCGGTGCTCCTTTCCCTCTCCATCAGCCAGATTTGGGGTTTTTACAAACTGATCCCCACCCCTGCCTGGCACTGGGGGCCAAATCTGGTGGGAAAATCCCTCAGCCTGCCCCTGGCCTCCTGGTTCCCAGGGAAAGGAGCTGGGCAGAGAGGCCTCGCAGAGGAGGATGAGGAGGTGCGAAGGCAGCTTGAGGGAATGTTGCCTGATGGCCACTGGGTGTATGAAGGAGTCAGGGTCCTTCCTGCTCCTTCCTCTGCCTCACAGGGGCTGGGGCACAGGGTAGGGAGAGCCTCACACCCCATATCCCACCTGCCTGTCCCCGTGAGCACCCCTGGTACCCACAGGAGGAAGCATCCTGAGGGGCAGCCTCCCCGATGGCTCCAGGGAAGGGTCTCTGTCCCCTCTCTGCCAATGCCAGCACATGTCAGGGTGTGGGACAGAGAGATGGAAACCTTCCAGATCCCCAAGGCTTGGGCCCAGGTGCAGTGTGGACCTTGCTTTGAGTCTGGGCACAAGTCCCCTCTGAGCATCACCTCCACAAAGCTCAGGGAGCTCCAGCATTGGGGTGGAAAATGGCAACGTGTCCTTTGAGAAGGGGCTGACAGAAGTCTGGGAGAGGAAGCAGGAGATTTCTCCATGCAGCTCAGTGCAACTTAGACCCTGGGTAGCTTTTTCCCTGGAGAAATGGCCATGCCTGGGGGCTGCTGTGTGGAGAGAGGAGTGGGCATGGTCCAGCCCCATGGTGCTGGCTGAGGCACCAGCAGGGTTTGCTCACCCGTGGGCATGGAAGCTCAGCCCAGTTACCCAACTTGTTTGTGCAGGTTGGGGCTGGAAGTCTTTGGCAAACAGCCAGGTGAAATTCCCAACATCTTCCACATCCGGACCAGGGCAGGTACTCCTGAGACACCTTCTCCTGGAGCAGAACTATCCCAGTTTAGTCCTGCAGAGTGCTGACCTTGGGATGCCTGTGTGTTTCCCAGCATTGGGTGACACCTTTTTTAGGGTGTTACTGGGGTGGTTTTTTGTGTCCCCCCTCCAACCTGTCTCACACCCCTGGTGAGGACCCCCCTGGCTTCATACCCAGCCCACCTAGGACATAACCCAAATGTGTGAGGGCTTTGGGGATGGTCCCCAGGCTACTGCTTTGCTGAGTCTGGGGGTGAGGACCCCCACAAGGTGATGCTGGGATGTCCCTGGCTCTGTAGTAAGTGGTGTCCCTGTCACTGGCTGCCAGGAGCCTTCCCCTCCCTGAGGAGGGAGGTTCTTGTGCTTTATGAACATAAAGTGCCTTTAAAGAAGGCACAAAATCAGTGGGATGAGGAGCACCCTGGAAATGTCACCTTTTGCCTTCGGGGGTTTCCTTAGAGGGTGTCAGTAAACCTCCAGAACACCACATTTGTCCCAGAAACCTCAGGTCCTCCAGGGCACCTCCTGCCAGCAGCCTTCTTGAGGACTTCCCATCAGTCTGCTCCTAAACACAGCTGCCACAGACACTGCTGATTCTCTATGGCCACCAGCCCTGGCAGGAGTCAAAGCCCAGTTTTTTTGGCTGACCTTTGTGCCTCAGTTTCCCATCTGCTCATCAAGCTTTGGGCAGCAGTGCCAGGGCATCCTTGGCAGGGGCAACTCCCTCTTGATCAGGGTTGATCCCAGGTGTTACCCCAGTGGAGGGGCCACATTTTGGGCACGTCCAGGCCTAACCCCCCCCGTTCTCCTCCCCAGACACCTCAATACAGAACATGCACTTGATGACCGAAGCACGGCCCAGTGTCGAGTCCAGATGCAAGTGGTACAGCAGCTGGAAATACAGGTGGGTACCACCCCAGGCCCCAAGGAGATGGGTTTAAAAAGCCATCTCCTTTCCAAACCCATGTGCCATGCCTTGGCTGCTCTCTGCTGATGGGGTTTAGTGAGTTTGGGGACCATGATGATACAACCAGCCCCTCTGAGGGCTTTTTCCAGCATCCTTCCCCCCAGAAGTGCTGGTCTTGTGCCACATCCTGGTAGGGATCAAGACCTGTGGGACTCTCAAACTGGTTTCCTCTCCCATACCAGCATCCCTGCACAATTAGGGTGAGGTTGAAGGAAGGGACAAGCCATCCCTCCTGCCCAAAGTGTCCCTGTGGATACAAGAAGATGCCACAGGTCCGGAAGGCACCTGCTGCCTGGGCAGGAGGAACATGAGCTTGTGTCCCAGCCATGCCACCACAGTCAGAGCCACAGAGCTTCTGGGTTCTCTGGAAACCAGGCCACTTCTTTTGGTGGCTGAGCATGGTCTTTGGAGCCCAACTATTTTTGGAAAGCCAGTTCTTTAAATAGTGCCTTTCCCAGCATCTCCAACTCCCCGGCGTCTTGTTGTGTAATTTGGTTAACAGAGAGGGGAGGAGGGAAAGCGGGAGGAAAACTGAGAGTTTTCATCTTGGGACTTGAAAGGGGTGGAGGAGGAAAGTGGGATGGGGCAGGGGGTTGCTCACCAAGCCCCCCCTCCCCATGGTGTGGTGGTGTTTGGCTGCTCAGTTGCAGCAGGAGCTCGAAGTGATTTGTCCCCATCCCGTGCAGGGTGATGGGTGCCAGCACAGGGAATGCCAGCTCTGGGGACAATTGGCCACTACATGAAGCAGCCTTAGGACCCTTCACACAGAGTGACAATATCAGGGACTGCGGGGAAGGTTGGGGAGGCATAGAAAACCCCCTTTTCCCCCCGACTGGAGAGGCTGCAGAGCCACCCGGGCGAAGCCGCAGATCGCATCCTGCTCCCGGGCCCTCGCTAAAGGGAGAGGTTGAAAGCAATTACTGGGGCTTAAAGAGGAGAGGGAAATGGGAAAAGAAAAAAAAAAAAAAAGAAAAAGAAAAAAAGCTGAAGGGCGAGCAGAAAAGTGTGTGTGCAGAGAAGAGAACCTGCCACTGGAGCTACCAATTATAAAGTTTTCAGCACGGAGCCCCCGCTGTGCCGGCGGAGAGCGTCTGCATCACGAGGGGAGACCTGTCAGCTCTAATGAGCACCACGACAGCAGAAAGCATCCGAGCTGCTCCAAACTTGCAGCAAACTCCACTCCAGCTCCTGTCTTTAACTCCTTCCTCTCTCAAGTCCTGACTCCAGTGCCTGCCCGGGGAGGGGGTTTGGCTGGGGGGGGTGCAGCCGGCACTGTGCGGGGACACGGGCGAGTCCCAAGCTTGAGGGGTCGTGGTGGAAAGGGAAGGTGATGGGAAGAGAGTGGGTGTCAGATCCCATCACCTCCGCCTGCCTCAAAATCTCTCCTGATGCCACAGTGAATATTTCACCTTCTCCGCTCGCCAGGGAGTAAACAGGAGGGAGCAGACAATTAGAGCAATGTTACACAGCCAGGTGGATGGGTGGATGGAGGGACAGAGGGATGCATGGATGGACAGGGAGCTGCTGGCGAGCAGGAGATGGTGAGAGGCTAGAAGAGGTCCTGCTGGGGCTCTCTGGAGGGGTCAGGCAGGAGGTGGCACCTCTGTGGTGACTGCTGGCACTGCCTGACTGCTCCCTTCTGCTTCTTGCTTCCTGCAGCTGGCAAAGGAGAGTGAGCGACTCCAAGCAATGATGGCCCATCTTCACATGAGACCCTCAGAGCCAAAGCCTTTCAGCCAACCTGTAAGCCTGCATCCCCCTCCTGCCCTTGTGCATCCCTTTCCTCCCCTTTCCTCTTGCTGCTGGCTGCCACCCCCTCCCCAGGTCACCACAGCCCTGCTCATGGTCACCACAGCCCTGCCCGTGGTCACCACGGTCTTGCACAGCCCAGCTGGGTGAGGTCCCTGGGATGGGCATGTCCTGACCCTGCTCCTGCACACACAGCCTGGTCCCTTGTGCTGCTGTAAGGCAGCAAGAGCAAAATGCCCCCTGTCCTGATGTGCTGTGCTGCTCCACTGGCTGGGATGGGTGATGAATGCATCCCATCCTGGTGGCTGCATCCTCCCCTGTGGATGCATCCTCTTCCCCAGTTGCATCCCATCCCTTGGTTCCCAAGATTCCATCCTCTCTGGTGCTTGTATCTCCACCCTGTGGCTGCATCCCCATCCCATGCTTGCATCCCATCCCTGCTGAGCCCAGCAAGTCCCCCTTCTGCAAACCCTTCACCACCTGCTTTGC